>NC_025693.1:3324531-3325804 GCF_000633955.1 Camelina sativa
GGCTAATGATTTGCCTTTGGAGCTTACCGGAACGGCCCTTACGCCGTCGAAGGATGTGAAACCGTCGCCGGAAGCTAAGGCGACGGAGCCAGGAGCAACTATAAGTAACTTTACTAATTAATTCAGTTAGTTACGCGTTTTTGTCGTGGCTGTTTGATTATTGTTTTTTTTTTTTTTTTTTTTTTNGGCATTTCACGAAAACAGGGTTGTATACAGTTAAATCAGGCTATCATGCTGCACGGCATGAGGTACTGGGGACCTTTGCGGCAACTGGTTCTGGCCCGGAAATAACCATTCTCCTTTCTAGTGTATGGCAGGTCCGATGCCCTCCTAAAATTCAACATTTTATGTGGCAAGTTTTATCTGGATGCATTTCGGTTTCGGCAAATTTGGGGCGACGGGGTATTGCTTGTGATCCTGTTTGTGTACGGTGTGGGGCGGATGCGGAAACAATAAACCATGCACTTTTTGTGTGTCCTCCGGCCCGTCAGGTTTGGGCTCTTGCACATGTACCGGTGGGGTCTCTTGGCTTCCCAACGGCTTCAGTGTATGCGAATGTTGACCACTTCTTAGGGAAACAGAATCCAGGGGCTCAGGTCGTAGCTTTCCCTTGGATTATGTGGTATATTTGGAAAGCAAGGAATGCACGCGTTTATGAGAATATTATGGAGCGGCCGGAGGATATTGTTAGGATAGCAGAGGGCGAAGCTTTTGCGTGGCAGCAGGCTCAGGTAGAGGTTGATCCAGAGACCCTTCCTTCTAACCCTGTTATTCCAAGGATCCCGGTGAGGGGGGCCTTTGCTCCTCTCCCAACGGTTTTTTCAGGATATCGCTGTTTCATAGATGGATCGTGGAAGGCTGGTGATCCGTTTGCCGGGACTGGATGGTGCTGTACTTCTTTCCAGGATACATTGCCGTTGTTGGGAGCCAAGAATTTTAGGCGAAGTTTGTCTCCTTTACATGCTGAAGTTGAAGCTTTCCTTTGGGCGATGCGCTGTATGATAGGTCACGATCTAAGAGAGGTGGCGTTCTACACAGACTGTTCAGACTTGGTGAAGATGGTGTCTTCTCCTTCCGACTGGCCAGCGTTCTCGGCATACCTCAACGACATCAGGATTGATAGGGAGGAATTTTCTTCTTTTTCTTTATCCTTAGTTTCTAGAAATGCTAATGTAAGTGCGGATTCTTTGGCACGCCAAGCGCGTACATCTCCGCATCATGTTCTGTTTGTAAACAATTTCCCACCCAATTGGCTCGTTTGAGCTGATCTACT
>NC_025693.1:3325834-3327223 GCF_000633955.1 Camelina sativa
AGGAAATTGGAAAAGTAGGTTTTTGTGAAAGAAGTCTCCACCAAAATGGGTGTGGGTGCTAATTTTCCTAATATTTTATACTTTCGTAAACTCCATGTTACGCACAAAGAACGTCAAAATCAATTTGATTAGTGATCATAGAACTATTTGAAAGTATCTTATGTGTACACAGAAATATGACACAACCGACCACCTTATATACCTTCACTAAAACATGCTGATCGATAAGAGTTTGATCTTTTGACTATTTATTTAGTATATTCCCATTACTTTGAGATCTCGTTCGTACTCAACTAAATAAACACATAAAAAATTGCTGGCTTACGCTTTTAGACCATCGAAACAGAGTGGGAAACTTCACAAAGCATCTTTCGTTAGAAATACATTTTTCAAATATACGCACGTGCAACTTCACCATCGTCACATATAAATACGCACATACACATGCGTAGACTCACATAATCACATTAATCAACTCAACAACCATAACACCAAAGCCTCAAAAGTCAATCAAATCAAAGTTTCCAAAAATCTTCTCTTGATCAATGGCTTATTCTGCTGCTACGTCTCTCGAATCGATCTCTATGACAAATCTCAACAATCTCTCCCGTAACAACCATCACTTTATTAATCGCAGCTCTCTTCTGGGTTTCTCCAGATCTTTCCAAAACCTTGGAATCTCATCTAACGGTCCAGATTTCTTCACCCGATCGAGATCTACTACCAAGAACCTCAACGTTACTCGAGCTTTCTTCTGGAACTGGGGCAAGAAGACTGAAATCCCCAGACCAAGTAAGTTTACAGATCCTTTTTTTTTTTTTTTGTCTTTTTAGTATAAAGGACTGGCCTTTAAACTCAAAATCAAATACCCAATTCAAAAATTAACTTTTATTATTCTGAAAATTCGTAAATTTCGAGAAATCAAGATCAAATTTTCTAGTAAATAAGCTCAAAATCAAACACCCAATTCATAAATTCGAGTTCTTGATGCAGGCAAGATCCAAGAACTGAACGTGCACGAGCTAAACGAAGGAGATAGAAACAGTCCAGCAGTTCTAAAACTCGGCAAGAAACCAACTGAGCTCTGTCTCGGCGATCTTGTACCATTCACAAACAAACTCTACACAGGCGATCTCAAGAAACGCGTGGGGATCACGGCAGGTCTCTGCGTTTTGATTCAACACGTTCCTGAAAAGAGCGGCGACAGATTCGAAGCGTCTTACAGCTTCTACTTCGGTGACTATGGCCACTTGTCCGTACAAGGACCGTACTTGACTTACGAGGACACGTTCCTAGCCGTCACTGGTGGCTCCGGAATCTTTGAAGGTGCGTATGGACAAGTTAAGCTTCAACAGCTTGTGTACCCTACGAAACTGTTCTACACTTTTT
>NC_025693.1:3327846-3330247 GCF_000633955.1 Camelina sativa
TTTTTTTTTTTTTTTTTTTAATAAGGTTTGGTTTATAATCGAATCTTTTGATGAGTTGTACGAGTTTAGTTAATGTTGTGTTGAGGGAATAAATTAAAATTTTAGACGTGACCTTTTGTACTTTACTTAAGACTGGTGTTCTAGTCGTCTTCAACGTGGAATGGAACTAGTTCTTTTTTGGTCTTTTTTTTGGGTTATAATGAAAACTGGTTTCAGATTGAACGTTTTACATCTAAATATAATTATGATATTTTTACCATTATTCTAAATAATCTACTTTTAAACTTCAAATGTATAAAAAATAAATTGATTTCTGGTATTTATCCTTTTTTATATATATTTATATGTTTCAAAATAATTTCACCTGAAACAAAGTTATGTATTCATGCCAAAACTAAAACTGAAAAACAAAAACAATATTTAATTAAAAACTTTAATAAAAAAGAATTAAATATTAATATGGATTTGCGATGTGATTAACCAAATAATAATATAAATAAATCTTATGGATCGACGCTAAAAATATACAGACTACTAAATAAGGAATAGATCTTACAGTTTAAATTGCTACTAATAGATTTAGATTTTAGACAATTATGGTAGAGGAGTTAATGCTAGTAACGAGATACTTTTTTGTTTGTTTATAATTTCTTGGTGTTAATTGCATCAATGCTTTTATCCTATTTGTTGTTGTCAATAAAATTTGAAACTAAAATAAGTATTATAAAAAACGTCATATTTTGCACTCGTAAAAATAGTGCAGGAAGACGCTTTTTTACCATTTTCTTACAAAATTATATCATGAAAATGTTCCATAGAAAATCGACAATAGTAGATATATTCATAGAAAAAATTTTCTGATAAAATTTAGTAAGAAAATTCGTAAAAAAGAGATGATTTTACTAATTTCCTGCTAAATTATTTGGGAACTAACTCTCTACCATTTTCCTACCAAAAACTTTCATTCCATTTTCCGACTAAATAAATTTTACTAGTTTCCTACCAAAATTTTCATTCCATTTTTTCTACCGTTCAGAATCGACGGGTAACCAGGTGATCGAAGTTGAGGAAACTGTTTAAGGAAGAGCTTGTTGCATTCCATGAGATATTTGATTTGAACGCCTTTCTGGAATTCACGTTCCTTCAATGTTTTAATCTCTTTTTGTAACTTAGGAATCATCTGCTGTAGATTTGAAGTAGAAGACGAACATCCTTCATCTAAAAATTTACCAAACCCATAGCGGCCGCTTCTAACCTTGGGAAAAACCTGTTAATGTGAAATTAAAACCAAAGCATCACTATTGTATGAAGATATTGGAAGCAAAACATAAACCATTAGCAACATGAAACTAAAATTTACTTACTTCAAGCATGATAAAGTTAATCTCCTCTTGCGTGGAAGCTTGACTGAACAAAGTCATCTCCTTCATTTTGACGTTGTGAATTTGTGAGCTCCAGCTTACTCTGAGCCGTCTCGAAAATCTGTTTTGTCTCCATGTCGTTAATTGTACGTGTCTTTTTGTTTAAGTGAGTTTCTTTCATGAAGTGAATCATATTAGGCTCTTTTCCGAATTCAATTTTCTAATCCGTGTCAAACAAAACCAGAAATACTAAGCAATAGAAAACATAAAGTGAATCTTGTTACGATGTGAAACCATAAAAGCAAAGTATAAACCATAAGTAAGACCATGTTAAGACCATGTCAAACAAAACAAGAAATTAGAAAAATCAAACAAATTCATGATTTATGCTTTGCTTTTTAAATAAATCAGAGAAATAAAAGAAAACCGGTTTTGTTTTATTTCTTTAATTTCTAGTTATGTTTGACATGGGTCCATGATTTATAATTTATCTAGTTTTATGATAGTCAATTTAAACAAGGGTATATGCAAAGACTACGTCATAATTAACACACAACAAGACACTGTTGACTCTCTACTCTACCTATATTTATCCCCTTTTTACCTTTACTACGCATGCATGTACAGATAACAGTTTTTTCCGCAATAGATTATAGTTGTCAGAAGATTTAAGTTGTTGGTTATTAGATTTTTTGGGGATTGTGTTGTCATAGCTGGCGTAATCTTCAAATAAAGACCAATAAAGATTACCTTCAGTTCGGAAAGGCCAATCGACGTTTACCAGTGTTATATACCATTGGGATCTAGGTCTTTAAACCTAAAAAGTAAAGAAAATCCATTCATATATTTAGCATCGTAAACCGCCGATTCTAGGAGCATACTGTTGGAAAATATTCATATCCATCAGAAGCGTTTTTCTGGTAAGCGAAACCTCCTAATTTAACGGCTGCGTGTTTTATTCGAATGATGGCCATCAAATTCATTATGTCTAAAACGCGTTTATGATTATATTTCGTTAATTTTTTTTTTTTTTTTTTGTT
>NC_025693.1:3330821-3359526 GCF_000633955.1 Camelina sativa
ATTTTTTTTTTTTTTTTTGGTTAGATGGAACCAGTTGAGTTACCAGATCCATTGATTGCAGAAGGAGAAGAACCTCTCGGCGAGAGGGCTAATGTGTACTTCAAGTTCAAAACACTAATGGCTATCATAGATGCGCTGGATCAGAGCGAGATTTAGACAATCAGCAAATCCCCGCTTGGTTCTCTTTTTGATTTTCTGAAAAGATCCAGTTGGTCGGCGACTTTTGGATTGTTTTTACTGGGTAGACAGCTGTTGGTGTCAAAATCAAACGAGATCTGTGTTGTTTTCGAGAGCACGCCTATTCGCTTCTCCCTTTGTGAATTCAAACTAGTAACCGACGTTGCGGTAAGTTCCCGGCTGTTTAGAAGAAAAAGAAAAGAGGGACAGCTGGTAAACAAATCTCATTTTACAACACCCTTTTTGGACTCGAGGATGATGTCACAGTGGACAGGGTTATAAACATGCTGAAGAAGAAAACAGTTATGGAGAAGTGTATGAGGCTTTGTTTTGCCTAGCTGGCTCTCGTTGATGACTTTTTGCTGCCTACATCTCATCATCCAAAGATCGTTAAGGAACATGCTGAAATGTCTGAGAACCTGGAGGCATTTACTTCATATCCTTGGGGGAGGAAGTCGTTTGAGATGATGATGACATCGATCAAAGAGAGAGATCTACCCCAGCTTGCCAGGATGTGTGTTTATGTTCAGGGTCTATTATATGCTCTCCAGTTGGTGGTTTTGCAAGCGGCCCCTGCTATTCAAGAAGAGCCTGTTTTAGAGAATTCTTTGTGTTCTGGTTCAGAGGAGGAAGATGAAGTACCGCATCGGCAGTCTGTTCCTTTTATGCTTGGCAACACCAAAGAAATTGATGCGAGATGCGTGGTTAGAGTATGACATCGTTACTAAAAACCTATTCTTGACTCAAGCTGGCGGCACGGCTGTTACTGATGATGTCATAGCCGACGTAAGTTTCTAAACAACACGTTTCTTGATATCGTGTTACCTATCGCCTTACCCCATTATTTTTGTGGCCAAGGGTTGGTTATGTCTATTCCAAAATAACCCGCTAATAGTATTGGAAATAACACATTTAGGCACAAACGTCACCTCAAATGGATGGTAAGGAATATACTGTTGAAAGCGTGCAAGAGGGGGTTTTAGGTGGGCACCAATTGGGGGTCCAGAAGACAAAACGTCTTAGGACAATGTCGACAAGACTGGACATGCGCTATCATTTTGACAAAAATACCAAGTACCTGGTAGGGCATCCATCGCCTCTTTCGCTTGAGGCCGTTACCATGTCGGACCCAAAGGAGCGTTTCCAAAATTCCATGAAGAAGCTGAATGCGAAAAAGTTGGGCGTCAATCTTTTGCGCTTTGCTTTCCACTTTTCTTTCAATTTTAATTTTTCTTATATATGTTCATTGTAGTGACCCGCACTACGTGGTACGGGCCAGAGGGACGTGGAAGGAAAGTGATGAGATCATGGCCAACCCAACCCAACCACATGAACCAGACAAAGTCAAGGAGGAGCTTGTAGCCGAGGAGCAACTTGTAGCCGAGGAACAACTTGTATCAGAGGAAGTATTGATCATTCCGGCGGGTCCTTTCACAAGATCAAGATCAAAGAAGTTCAATCAAGCAATCAATGGACTACTTATAGAGCTGGACAAGAAGCAAGAAGACGTGGCTCAAACATCTTTTATGATGATCATAACTCAGGATGTTTGGTAAATGGATAAGTATTGCTTTTGCACTCTTTTTCCCTTGTCAAGTTTTGTCCCATTGGGTTTTCTTGACAAGATTTTTAATGAGACCTAAGTAACACTTTCAAGCCCCCTTTATCATCCCATTTTGTGGCCCAAGGCCCACCTATGTCTTGGCCCATTTTCTATATTTTTTATTCAAATTTTGCATTTATTGCTTTTGTATTTTCCAAGACACTTTGCATGATCTTGCATGAGTGTGGACTTGTACATGTTCTTGCATGATTTTGGACTTGTGCATGCTCTTACATGTATTTCTTCTCTCCCCTCTTCTTCTTCATCCCCCCTCTCCTATATAAACTCTTTGTAGTTCTCTTTTGCAATTCATCAAACATTTTAATCAAAAACTTCTTTTCTACTTGTTTGATCTGAGGAGTGTGTACTATCTTCTCAACTTGTTTACTTCTTAGTGTGTCATATCTAAGTTGTATTCAAGCCTGTAGTCTAAGAGATTTTCATCTCTCTTGAAAGTACAATTCGTTCCCCTTTTCAATCCGCTGCACCCATTCCCTTCACCTTCATCGCCTTTCATCTATCAATTCCACTGCATCACCAAAGTTCAATCTATTGTTCATCATCATTTCGTCCATTCCACTCCAAAATTTAGCAAAGTGTGTCTTTGGGCATAGATCCTCATCCAGGAGTCTATCAGAAGGACAAACCAAACTGAAGAGAAGTATTGAGGGATGTCTGAAGGATTAGCAATCGACCGGCAGTCGATCAGTAGATCGATCAGCAACCCGACTAGGAAATCGACCAGTAGATCGTATGGACGGATAGACCATCGTACCAGGGACCGCCAAACTGGACGTTGTCTGAGTCAATAATGCATGCTAGGGGGGAAGAAACCCACTAAATTCCATATTTTAAGAGGGTGGTGTGACTTAGTGGGAGGGAACCCACTAAGTTATTAAAATATTAAAAAAATTAACACTAAGTGGAAGTTTCCACCAAGAAATATTTTATTCCACAAATAAGAGAAGTGGAAGGGAATATTCTTTTTGTTGGGCGCCACTTGTGACTTGGAGAAGCAGGAAGGCGACACCTCACCCCTAGAGGTGTCACCACAAAAATTCCAAGTGTTCGCCTGAGTGAATGTCATTGCGACACCTCACCCCTGCGTGTGACATGAAGAAATCGCCCAAACTTCCTATAAATATCACCACTTCTTCTTATTTTGGAGAAGAGAGAAAGAGAAAGAACGCCCAAAGGCTGGTGAGAGAGAGAGAGAGAGAGTTGTGAAGAAATCCGCTAAGTTCAAGAAGCTTTGTCGATCAGTTGCTGCATCCACGAAGTTGTGTTAAAGCTAGCAAGGACTCAACCGGTTTTTTCTTGAGATCTTTGACATTCTGTGAGTTCAGGAAGCATTGATCTGATTTAGTTCGATGTCAACAACTTGTTCTAGTTCTCAGGTTGGATATGCATTTTCTTGAATTTCTTGTTAGATTTTCTTGATTTAATGCATCTAAAGTTGGTTGCAAAGTGTGGGATGTGCTCCATGGTAGATCATGTCATTATCGCCGATCTGTACATTTTGATCTATTGCATGTGAGGTTAAGATTTTATATTTAATGTTTTATGTGTCCTCCAAAACCTTAAAACTTAAGTATCAATGGATCGGATGGTCTTAGTGTGTGGCGTTTGTGACAGGAGGTCCGACTAGCCATAAGCACACTAAGACAGGGATATGGCTGACCTTCGTAGTACTTTCATCTTGACATGCAGCTAGACTTATGTCTTGTGTTGCATGTTGACACGAAGAGCTCGGAGAGACTTGGTTAGCTACCTTGGTTGATGCTGTCTACACGACGGTGTAGCTCAAGTGATGTTTCGGTTGCATGCTTTAGTGGTTGCAATGCGGGTGTTCACAGCTGTAGTGTAGCAAGAGGCAGCATATCAGGGCCCTAGTAATCTCGTTTAAAAATTTATCCTTTATTCAAGTTTGCATGTCGCATTGATTGCTTGCTTATGGTTACTGCTTGGCTTATACCTTCCGCATGATTTCTCTGATGATTGGTGTTGTGTATTTGATTGATTCCTAGTATTTTGGGGTTGGGATGAATATCTAATCTTCTGCAGGGACCTCTGTGACTCACTAAGTAATCTTAGATTACTTATGATAATATTTTGTCCTGCAGGTAACCGTTAGAGGAAAGCTAGTGGGCGTGTTGGACGATAGAATCCCGGTGTTGTTTTTGTGCCTTTGTGTAAAGAAAAGAAAAGTATGTTTAATATGTCCAAATGTATAATATTTTTTGCTCTAGGCCTGACCACAACTTTATAAGTCTTTTCGATAACTTTGTGAAATATTTTTACTTAATGAATGAAATCGGTTTTATCTATTAGTGAGTACGAGTAATGGCTGATAATGGCTTAGTTAGAGTCGGCTCAACACTTGGGCATCATGAGGGTTGGCAAGCCTCATGTCTAAAGTGGAGGGAATAGCACCGATGGACTGGCCAAGGGTCTAAATCTGTTTTAGAACCTCGGCCGGATCGTTGGTGACTATTTCCAAGTAACTTCCCATGGCCATTCTAGGCGTACCCGGCCATAGGACGGTTTGGGGACGTTACATTCATGGTATCCCAAAAACTTATTCTTGTCTTTGAATATAACATTGCGAGTTCAATCTGTCTTGGTGGCAACTTTTATATTGGGAGCAAAGAAATAGCAGAGTTAATTGATAGGAAGAAACCGATGGTATCGAAGGTAAAAGTTAATTGATTTGGTGGTTTATTTGAGCTTGTATTAGAAGCAACTTAATCGGTAAGTGTCTTATCGGACTAATATTTTGAATAGCAGATAATGGATGGCCTCATTAAGTTCAGCAAACATCTTTTGAGGGCTGATGAGGTAGACGGTGCGAAGCTTCTTGTGGACGTGCTTGACTCAAAGTTTGTATCCCAATTGTCAGTTTAGCAAGTGTAAAAATCCGGCAAATTTCACATTTGCAAAATCCTTACTTGAGGCGGTTGTTGACCAGGGGGTTCTGAGCGTGTGGAGCTATTTGCTCAAGCTGATTATCTTTACATGACATTCAACTTTGGCAAAACGCATTGGGTTGCATTGTGTGTTGATCTCCTCAGCCAGAAAATCATTGTCCTTGATTCAAACATCCATATCCGGAACGATACAACTATCATTGCAGAAATCCAGCCGTTAGCGGTAATGCTTCATCTCCTATTCAAACAGGCCAAATTGGATTCCAGTATGGCGCATGTACCTGTGACCTCAGGCCAACTCACCTCATGACGCCGGGATCTTCTCCGTGTTTTTCATCCATTCACATGCTGTAGGCGGAATGGAAGAATGTGTTGCATTTGATGTTGGGGACTTGAATACCGAGATCAAAAAACTTGTGTCTGCAATAATATTATTCGGCATCGACTAGTGAAGATTTACCCATTTGAGTTATCATTGATTAGTATCAGACTTGTGTAATGTTTTTTCTTTCGTTATTCCCTCCCAGTTCGGATATGTGAGTTTGTTAAGTAACATCTTATGAAGCAACTAAAATGTTAACACTGGTTGGAAGTTTTATATTTGTTACGTGTCTTACTTATAGCAGTCATAATTATACGTTAAGTAAGCTTCATTTCATGAGTTTCTGTTTATTATGAACATATAATTTTGATAACATTTTGATCATTATGATAACATTTTGATAATCCTGATAACAGTTTGATCATAATGAACAGATAATTTTCAGACTGTACACAAAATCTGGTCTGTTCACTTTCTACCCATTGATAATACTCTTAACATGTTATACTCTGTTCATATTGATAATATTCTGGACATTCTTAACAGATAATAGTAATAGTAGAGACTGAATCTGTTAACTCAACACATGAAGGTTTGGTCCTTGCCTATTTTAAGGCCTTGTTCTGTTCAGTTAAAGTCTTACTTCAAAGCATCCATAACTGTACGTATACGCCTTTGATAACACTCTTAACATGTAATATTCTGATCATATTGATAACATTCTGTTCATTCTTAACAGATAGTATTAATATTAGAGACTGAATCTGTTAACTCACCACTTAACTGTCTGATCATCTTGAATGTTTGGTCCTTCCCTATTTTAAGGCCTGGCCTTGGATCCGTTCAGTTAAACACATACCATTCTACCGCCTTGAACATGTGCTTTAACATTTTTAACAATCTTAACAAATAACTTTCATGTTAGAGACTCAATTTCTTTACTTAAACACCTATCATATTTCTTTGAATGTACCAAAACTGGGTGGCCGTGAGCCACCGGTTTCGTAATTAAACATGCATATATTTAAGTTAAATGGTCATTACATTGTGTTCTCCACATCTGGATAAGGCTCCCCTCTTCTTGATAATTACACATTTGCAGTTTTAGATTTAGGTTATGTACATTGAAAATTTTCTAACGATGGCCGACTTCCTACTGAAGCATAGTAGATACCTTTTTGCAGCAAGATTTTGCCTGTTAACATCGGGAAAAGAAATCTTCTGCTCACCGTTTACTTTGTAGTAGTTGGACCATGGATTTTACATCATGCTTCACCGCCAAAAAACAGTTCCCTTTTATTGATCTTACAGCTCCTGCAAATCCCGTTTATATATATTATAGCAACCTTATAGCACTTTAAAGAGACATATTTTGGAATTTATAATAAGTTTACCGGTATTGGACCGCGACACGTTGCACGGTTGTGCCCTAGTGAACAGCAGCTTGTGCAACGTTTCCGTGAAGTCCGCTGCATATTTGCAAGGTTCCACATTAAATAGGTAAGATTTTTGTTATTTGATTAAAGAAAGTAATATATGTTTACTTACCTTAAACTCGCCCTTTGAAAATATACGTGATTTGCGTAGGCGTCCAGTGGTCTTCGAACAAAAGGTGGAGCAAGCTTCCCTCCTCCCACATCGCTTGGTGAAGGGGTTAGGTTAGCAACATCCGGGAATGGCATGATCAAGCCTTGGTATGACAATCGCAGATTTGGGACAGTGTGCTTAACACACACCAAGGTATCAACTCTGACCCCTTCTTGAATAGCTGCAACTATTGCATGTCTACAGGGGATTATTAGTAGTTGAAACTCTCGGCAAGTGCATGTCCTGTCCCACAAATGGACTGCGAAACCTGAATCGTCTTTACCCCTGACCTCATATATGCCATCGCATATTTTGTACACCTTATAGCCTGCTCCCTTTTCAAAATTTTCCATTACCATTTCATTAACTTTTGGTGGCAATATGTTTTCCTCCAATTGGGCTGCTTCGCGGCGGAGGGCAAACCAAGTAACTAACATTGACCGGATGGTCTCAAGGATCGATATAACTGGGTAATCGCGCACCATTGTCAAGACATTGTTTAATGACTCTGCGATGTTGCTTGTCATAACGTTGAAATGATCCCCAACGAAATGAGATCTTGTCCAATGCTCTAAACCAATACCCGTTAGGTAGTCTGCACATTTGCTGTTCATTGTGTTGATCTTCGCAAAGAGTTTGTTGAAATCAATTAGTCGGTAAGATCTTGCTGTGCTTGAAACCAATGATCCCAGAGCCTCAAATTTGAAAATCGCTTTGATGTTCCTCTTTAGATGGACGACGCACGCCGCATGTGAGGAAATGGGATACAGCTGTAAACATATCAAAGCAATAATATGTTATCCAGTAAAAATATTAGACGCTAACATGATAACTAAAAACAGTAGTATCGGCACATGTTACAACGTATTTGATAAGTCTAATTCATGAAATGACTTGCTACCAAATGGGATTAACTTCAACTATTGGACCGGATATTGTGAAATTGTGATAACATAAGCATTAACTATACAGTTGTGAAAAAAATAAACACTAACAGATACCTTAATGGTAGATAAGAAGTAGCAAAACTGATGGTACCTGACGTATACTTGCGTAGATAGAAGAGTGCATGTCCGACACAAATACGAGGTCTGCTTAGTCTGGCACAACCTCCTTCAGCTTGCATAAGAACCACATCCAAGCGTCATCGTTTTCACTGTTCACACTCGTGAAGGCAAGGGGAAACACCTGCAAGTTTGCATCTTGGGCGCTTGCAGCAATGAGACATCCTCCATATCGGCCTCGTAGGTGAGTACCATCTATGACAATTACCTTTCCTATGTACGCGTATCCTTGGATTGATGTGTGGAGTGACAAAAACATATATTTAAACCGATCAACCCCATTGCTATCCAATTCCGTTACCAGGGCTACATTTGAGTTTGGATTTGTTTCTAAGAGCAGCTTGTGTTAGAGTTTTGATTTGAACAGAGTAAGAAAGCAAGAGAAAAAACAGAGTATGAATATATCACAATCTTGTATCGATTGTGATAAGAAACTCAGTATAAGAAAGAACTTTTTATTGATCTCCAACTGTGATTTTACATCCATAATACAATAGGTTTATATACGTAGCAAACGGACACAACAAGTGAATCGTTGTGTCTTGTGGTTCTATAACTAAACATCACACCTCAATCAGTCACGACTCTTAATAAATAAACTTAACTTAGACATAAACTCAATTAACGATCAACACTCCCCCTTAATTGAGTTTCAGTCTCAGTCCAAGCTTTCTCCTTCATTATGCAATCCTTGTGACGTTGAGTGTTGTTGC
This sequence comes from Camelina sativa, assembly GCF_000633955.1. NCBI lineage: Eukaryota > Viridiplantae > Streptophyta > Magnoliopsida > Brassicales > Brassicaceae > Camelina > Camelina sativa. Next base: position 3,339,215 of record NC_025693.1, read on the forward strand.
AAGCTGACCTTCTCCTTGACATTTTCACCTGTTCATTTTGGAAAATCATACTGTTTTTGCTTATGCATTTTCCCCTATCCTGAGAAGAGTTCCATTTGATTGGAAAAATTTTCTGCACCATTTGTACCTCCATTATCCTCATTCCCTTACAATATGAGATCATGCATTGCTTCTTCTCGAACAAAAGTTGATATCCACGTGATGTCATCTGCGGAACACTAAGCAAACTTATTGCCAATCCATGAACTAGGTAGACATCCTTCAACAGTCTTCTTCCTTTGTTTGTCATGATAATGATATCTCCTTTCCCAGCCGTCATTACGACGTCTCCATTTCCAACTTTGATTAGAACCTTTATGCTTCTGTCTAGCCTGATGAAGTTTTTAACTTCTCCTGTCATGTGGTTTGTGCAGCCACTGTCCACTAACCAGACATCTTCTTCCTTGAGTATTGCTGACTCTTCACTTGCACTAAACAGCATGTACACTTCGTCATCTTCATTCTCAAGACCCATCTCTGCTCGCTCGTATTTCTTCGAACGATACTCTCTTGAAAAATGTCCAACTTGTCCACAGTTGAAACATTCTTTCTTGTTCCTTGAAGCTTTTTGCTGACCAGCCACATGTTGTTTCCTCCAGCAGTCCGCTTCTGTGTGGTTTGTTCTCTTACAAAATCCACACCTCTTTTTACCATCTTCTGGTTTAGAACTAGGATTCCCTCCTTTTGTTCTAACATTAAACGCGCCTTCCGAAATTGTCTTGTCTCGGAGTTCCACACGTTTTTCATGTGCCTTAAGAGTTCCAATTAACTCTGTTACAGGCAACAAAGTCAGATCCTTCGTTTGCTCCATCACAGCCACAATGCTGTCAAATCTTGCTGGGAGAGATATGAGAATTTTTTGGACAATTTGATATTCCGCCTTCTCTTCACCATGAACCCTTAATTGATTTACCAAATCAATTAGTTTTTCTGTGAAAACCTTTATGTTATCACCTTCGTTCATCTTCAAATTTTCGTACTCCCTTCTCAACGATTGTAGTTTGATCAATCGTACTTGTGGAGTCCCTTGAAATTCAGATCGCAGTGCATCCCATGCTTCCTTCGAATTAGTTGCTGATGCTATGCGAGAGAAGATTTGATCCGACACGGCTGTTTGTAGAATTTGCAGAGCCATCATATCTTGTGTCGTTTCTTCCTCCCATTGCTTTTTCTGTCGCAACCCTTCCGGAGTATGATCTGTTTGTGATGGTTGGTTTGAAACTCCGTTCTCCACCATCGTCCACATCTTTCTGGTTTTGAAAATTGTTGTCATCTTGATACGCCAGAAATCATATTTATCTCCATCGAATATGGGAATCGATTGTTGTGATGTTCCTTCCATCGCCTCTTTGTGTTGCTTGAACTTTTTACTCGATTAGGCCCTCGAATCAGTAGGGCTCTGATACCATGTTAGAGTTTTGATTTGAACAGAGTAAGAAAGCAAGAGAAAAAACAGAGTATGAATATATCACAATCTTGTATCGATTGTGATAAGAAACTCAGTATAAGAAAGAACTTTTTATTGATCTCCAACTGTGATTTTACATCCATAATACAATAGGTTTATATACGTAGCAAACGGACACAACAAGTGAATCGTTGTGTCTTGTGGTTCTATAACTAAACATCACACCTCAATCAGTCACGACTCTTAATAAATAAACTTAACTTAGACATAAACTCAATTAACGATCAACAGCTTGAAATATGGCTGAACCAATGCAAAGCTTCCTATGGCTGATCCCATGGCATTGTGCATTGAAATCTTCCTTGCCCTCCATGCCTTCAAATATGAAACGTTTAGGCTGAACTCTTGATGAACTATTTTCCGGAGTTCATTTGGCCTCGGTCCTGTACCGACACCGACAAACCGTGTCCTCATCAGCCTTCCAATAACAGCAGTTGTGGTTTATTGTTGAAGTCGCCTCTAGCATCGACACTACAGGTGTGTTGTAGAGTGATGCTTCTAATCTCGAAATGCTCGTTGTCATCCATTTATGTGGAAACACACGCCATGGACACGTGTGACTAACACACACAGCCAACACCTTCAGCGTGCATGATTTAAAGTGGAGAAAATGGAACTTCCGACGTATTGCGTGGATTACCATCTTGGTTGTATAGTCTTCCTTGTTTTTAAATATTCTCCCTACAAAAATTTTGTCGCCTTAGTAATCCCCATCCTTTAACGCCTGTTTAGCAAATCTGGACATTACCAACATAAAACAAAAAGTTTTTGTTACACATTATGTTATTAACATGGTTTTCAACTTGTTAAGACTAAAAAATGTTTACCTTTTTCACCCGGATCATCAAAATAGGGCGGTGCGTCAATCTCACGCAACACAGTGGGTACCATAGTATCTCTAGTTGCTACCAAAGCTCTGCTGGAGTTCCCGAACTCACAATTAGACTCTACGCCTGTATCCATGGGGTCTCCTGTGACAAGTTGGTGGATATACCGAGGGGTCCACACGCATCATTTTAATGGCTTGCCATATCCTCATTATCTATCAATATATCACTTAGTCAGTAACAAGCTAAACATATAGCTTTTTAAGTCAAAAATATCGTAGTACTGTCGTCACATGCTTCATCTTGCAGTTCCTCAGTTGAGAATGTCCCGCTTAATGGTTGTGTGGTAGGCGTAGCATCAGAGGAGCTTGTAGACGAGACTGTCAGGATATCTGGCAAAATTATCAACTTCTCTAACACCACCTGATAGGCTTAAACGTAATCGGTCATCTTCCTCTGGGGTAGGTTGCAACGGGACCCCAAATTGCATTGCCCTTGCCGTTCTCTTTCGCTCCACTGTCTGTTGATCTGTCCCCACTGGTAAACTATCGAGACTGAAGTGTTTGCGCCACGCTTCGAATTCCGCACTACCATAGGGGTCATCCGCGACCATTTTTTCTTTTCCCTTTGATGTAGTGATTGTTCTGGCCAATCGGACATCAGATCCGACTATCTTATCATTCCCATGTTCGGTAGCAGATGTCTGTGGTTGCTCTGTGTTGATCCGTATAACGAGGGCCGGTGGACTGACCAAATCCATAGGGTGAAACCCTGCTTTCTTAGGTTAATATCCGTCGGCCACATCGAGTTAGCGCTTCCAGTTGCATTAACTCCACTATTACGCGTTAATATATTTATTAACGTGTTATCCCAAACTGCTCTTGTTTCCATGCTATTCCAATACTTATCTGATATATATTTTGCCATCAATGGGCCCACATCCAAAGGGTTGCTCTAAGTTGGTTTGATCCTTTCTTTCCTGCTTTGATAAACTTCACGCGGAGATGAACTTATTCCAGATCTGCTCGTATCGCCATGAATGGATTCATATCTTCATCATTGAGGATCTGGATTAGGTCGGCTCGTTTCCAGTCAGGCCCCATCATCCACTACGGCCTTTGGTATGTCAACTCGATCTTGTGCTCCGCCCTTAGATCCATCCGTTCTTTCACCGAACTAACAACCTTTGCAAATCCATCGGTCTCTCGCAGACAAACATCTAAGCAGAAACCGTCGGGAGTGGATACGTGTTCGTAATGCCCATGTCCACATCTTTTCCACTCCCCTCGCACAAGTCGTACAATCAGCGTCATCAATACCCATTAACAGCATATTGGGAATAATCAAGTTAGCACGGCCCTGGTATTGTTTTATGTTACAAATTGTAACTTACAATACAAATTACAAAATTCACAATAAATTTGCACACGACAAAAAACAAAGAGACGAGGCTTTTAATACCCACCTTACTCTTCAATTCTCTGGGTGTTTATCTGTTTGTTCAGCAAACTTGGTAATACCTTCTGGTTCTTTCTTTTTCTGTTTGTATTATCCACCAAACCATCTAATGCGGTAATAAATAGCTAACCGACGACTTTGGCTATCCCCACAATCCAAATAATACATACTACAATCATTTCACTTTTACATAATCTTGCTAGCCCCTATGTTGCAGGCGGCAGAAGTTTTTACAAATACTCGGCGCATTAAATGATTCAATATCTGTGACATTAGATATTATAAGATATTACCGCATTTAATGCTTCTATATCTGCGACATAAGATTTTTTATGTATGTAGGGGGTTATAAGTAAAACTAACCATACATGCAAAAAGATAACTAAGTATTTGATTATCGATGGTACAAAGTTAATTTTTTTTTATCAGAGGCTACAGATTAATTTCACCGTCTAAGTAACGAAGTCTAAACCGGCAAGTTGCACGTTAAAACCACCTACTAGAGAAACCCGCCTGGCTAAGCAATGAAGTCTAAATCGACATGTTCATGTTAAAACTTGTCTACCAGAGAAACCCGCCTGGCTGAGCAACAAAATCTAAATCGGCATGTTTCACGTTAAAACCCGCCTATTTGAGAAACCCGCCTGGCTGAGAAAATGTGCTAGCTAGGCTGTTACCTTTTTTACCTTATTTTTAGAACTCTATAAATACTTTTTATTGGTTGGGAGAAAGAACCCTAAGTTTTATTCTACCCAGATTTTGAGCACTTGTAAGCTTTGGGAGATTTATTCCTACTCTTGATCTTGATTTGGAGAAGAATTTTGAACCTTTTTTAGTCTATTCCTTTGCAATTTTATCATGTTTTCTTCATCTATGATTTCTGTTAATTTTGCTATGTGTGAATAGTTTTCCAATTGGGTTTTAGGGTTCTAAGTAGGAGATTCAATGAGTTAATGGTTTAATTGGTTGATAGGGAATTCTATTTCTTTGTGGTTTTTGATTCATATGTTCTTAATGCTAGAATAGGATTGATCACCTTGTTTTAGATTCTAAGTTTTTCTATGCATCAAAAGTGTTCCATAGAATGCCTGAACCAATATGAATTGAGCAATATTTCTTTAACCTCTGAAAGTTGATGTTAGGGGATACTGCAAACTTAGTGGACTTGTTGATAATGCCAAATTTATTAGGAGATTAAAAGTAAAAGTTTAGTAATTGAGTTTTAGTGACTAAGAGGATTAGTCAAATTTTGTGTTCATGTTTAAGAATGGTTGTAAATTGTTGAATTCCTTGTTTTTTATTTGATCCAACTCATTTATCTATGAAATACCCTATGACCAAATGTTTTAATATGATAAGTTTAATCGTTTTATTTCTTGCATTTTTTATTTACAATCTTGAAAACAAAACAAAACAAACATTTGTCCGCTTTAGCTATTTACAAGTCTCGCAGATCTTTAGTGTACCATTGGTCCTTGTGTATTCGACCTCGCATATACTACCTTATGGTTAAGTGTATCGGGTAATTACTCGAACAACCACATTTCATATCGTTCATATGTTTTTGGATCGTTGTTGTGTATAGCAATTCCTAAACCACCTCTTTCGCTTGAACGATTCATAGAGTTTTTAGATGAGTCTTAACTACCTTTTCATTAGTCCACATTTTTATGCAACCTTAAAATAGAGGATTCTTCGCCTTCATCCAATCTAGTATGTTTTTGGGACCTTTGTGTGTCCATAGCTTCTTCCACTTATGCAAGTTTGATCTAAAAGACAAGTCTGCTTGCTTCATGTAATTTGTTCGAAAATATTATGTTATGTTTGAGTCCCAGTTTAACTCTTGCTGTAAATGAAACTATAGGCGGGAATGGTTGCAGTGGTCAAGGCGGACAAATCCATCAGCGGATCAGACCGCTTTTATTCACCATTCATCAACTACAGTCCGCAGCGGTACGGTCTAAAGATAATAGAAAGAAAATCGCTGCAGACCAACAGCGGACCGCTTTTGTGTACAAATAGAGTTGGTCCGCAGCGGTCTGCTGGCCATCCTATTTTTGAGGCGGTCTAAACCGCTGACGGATTTGGCCGCCCTGACCGCAGTCACCATTCAGACCCTATATGTAATTAGAAACATGATTGCAAAGGAAGAATTACTTCTAGGATATACTAAATAAAGATAACTTATACCACAAAAGCTCCGAACCATCTATTCTTGATTTTTGGTGGGAGAGAACAATTTGTTGGATATAGTTTTGGGAGATCAGATTTAAGTATCTTTAGAAGTTGCTTTGTAATCTTACATGTTGTGTCATGTTTAAACCTGAAAATAGTGAATCTAATTTGTAAATCAGATAATCTGAACAAAGTAAAAAGGTATAGAGTTTACCGGATGTAGTTTCCTTCCCGGTATGGACTTAGTGTAGGCAAGTGTTTTTGGCATGGAGCATGCAACAAGTCATTAATGTGAGCTAAAATAGGAACAGCCTATTCTTCTCTCTTCACATGTGGTGAATTGGATTCTAAAGCCTTACTTATACTATGATTTTGTTGGGTAGGCAGATTGCATGGCTGCATCTAAAACCGTATTAGGTCGTTCAGTGAGTAGCTATGTGTATTGGAATTATAACCGCATTGCCCATGTGGCATGAATCATAAATATATAGTTATCACGTATTTCCTCTTAAAATAAACATCTATATTAGTATTTTTGCAGCAGTTTTTGCTCAAAATTACTTTTTGGAAAGTTTTTACATTTAATGTATTAACTTTAATATTAGTTACCAAAACTTCAAAACTAATTATAGATAAGATTTAAAAAATAAGGAAATATTTATACCTTATTTAAACATATATATGATCCCCTTTCATTTTTATTTGAATTTATATTTAAATTATCTTGAATTATTCTATAATACATTTAGTTAATAAAAATTATGATTTTTTCCTGCATATGATGTAATATAAAATTTTAAAAACGGACATATATTACTCAATAGATGAATAAAAAAATACGGGTACAATATCCCACATCGTCTAAAAAAATTAGGCAATGGTTCAGAGTCATACTATAAAAGATACCAAAATGATTCTGAATACAAATGAGTAGAAAGCTTGATTTATCAGGCATTCAAACTTTAAAAACTTTTATTTGGTTTATTCTGGTTCTTTATTTTAAAGATTTTTAAAAGGTTAATTATGAAAAATATTTAACACTTTTAAAAAGTTAAATATGATAAATATTATACCGTAGATACACAATAAATATTAAAAATTAAGATGATATAGTGTGAATTAAAATATATCATGACGGGGTTATATAGCGGAACGGGTTTTATCGATATTTATATAAATTAAAAAAATCATTAATTCGGTGTTACATGGGTAAAATATCATTTCATTATTTTGTTAACACTGTCGGTATCAAAGAATAGACATATCTAATTAAATTGATTAAATAAATATTATGTAAAAAATAAACTATATTGCGGTATTGTATGGTTATTTAACAATCTTATTATATAAAGTTGGGTTTTGAAAGTTAGCCATTAACAAGAATTTTGACATGTGTCAAGTTATCAATATGAGATTTTGACATGTGTCAAATTAATATTCAATAAGAGGAATTTTTGATTACAACAAAAACACAATATTTTGTTTAATAAAATAATAATAATACTAGATTAAGACCCGTGCTAGAGCACGGATTGAAATTTATTTTATTTATATTATAATTTTTATATAAAATATAATTTATGTGATTATTTTAAAAAGTATTTTTGGATAAAATATTATGCAATAAAATTATATGCTAAATATGATAACTTGATAAAGACACTTATTTTGTAAGTTTTATATTGTTAATGACTCTAAATAAGTACTCATGCTATAATATTGGTTAAATTTTATTTTATACAAAATTTTGTATATTTTCTATTTTAAAATAAAATTTTAATATGTTGTATTAGTTTATGTACGTGAAGTTATTTCAACAATATATATTCTACCTCATGACTTGAATGTCATTATAATATATAATTTTGTGAATTTGGTTTTTACAAAGCGAGTTATTATATTATGAATAATTTAATATATTGTTATACTTTTTGTTTTAATATACTTGGTTATATTGCGGTATTGTATGGTTATTTAACAATCTTATTATATAAAGTTGGGTTTTGAAAGTTAGCCATTAACAAGATTTTGATATGTGTCAAGTTATCAATATGAGATTTTGACATGTGTCAAGTTAATATTCAATAAGAGGAATTTTTGATTACAACAAAAACACAATATTTTGTTTAATAAAATAATAATAATATAAAAGGATAATTATCAAAAATTAGAGAATTTAAAAAATACAAAGTTTTTTAAATAATTATAAGAAGATTATATATATATATATTCATAAAATTCGAAATTATAATATAATTTACTTATTTTTAATTTTAAGGTATTAATTCTACAAAAAAAAATAGAAAAAGAAATTAAGGAAAATATACAGTTAATTATTAATTCTAAATTTTGTAAATACTCACTTCTATATAAAAATAGATTGTTTCATATTTAAATAATTTATTCATAAACATTGCTTCCAATTTTGTTTAATTGAGAAATATTTTTTAATGGGAATATAAATTTTTCTTATTTTTTAAAACCAAATTTTTCTGCTACTTTCTCTTTTTTTTCAGTTAGGAATATGTAAGAATAATATGTTGACCCAAAAAAGGATTAATATATGCGTCTTCTTTTCCCAATACTAAAATTTTAAAAATATTGTAGTATTTTTAGATTGTTTATTTATTTTATATTTTAATCTTTGAATTATTTGAGATTCATATATTACCGTGCTTATAATTTTTTATTGTTTTTTTTAATTATGTCAAATTAATTATCTTCTAATTTATCAACTTTGATTGGTTGGTCATAAATCCTACTTTTTTTTGGAAACATAATTGTTACCGTTATTCATTCAATCCCAAAGGGAGATAACGAGTAGAAGCTCATCAACCTAATAGATGAATAAAATAGGCTAATCAAATACAAGTTTACAACAAACATAGATAGATATATTGGAAAAACATAAATCATTGTTGGTAGATCCATAAGAGCTTAAAGACTGTAACACCTACGTTTGCGGAAAGGTTTAAAAGAATGGATTTGGCCACATATGTCACCAAAATGCACTTATTTTTTTAGTCAAGAGTCCTGAGAGAACTTCATGATGGATGACCTTCCTGGAAGTGATTGTCGGAACTGTGAGAGTGAGGACAAAACGCAGGCAAAGATCATTTGTTGATTTGTAGGATCAATAAACAAGTTTTTAAAGCCTGTCAGACGTAATAAACCGACCATCGAATATGGGTTTGTCCATGGGCCGGGAATAGATGTAAGGCCGACTCAGGAAGGTTGGTCCATGGACTGAGAGTGGACATGGGCTCACTAAGCAAGGTGGCGGTTGAGGCGTTACAGAGACAAAGGCTACATCATGGTGTGTCAAAGACACTTCTACGAATACAATGGGAAATTTAATATTAGTAACTATCAAAAGATTTTGTGACGTTAGAAAAAGGTTTTTCATTTCATTGGTTGTCGGAGCAATCCATTTTAAGATAGCAAAAAGACGTGAACATGTTCTCTCCACACAGGAGGAGGGCAGATTCGATACCCAAAAAAATAGCTCGGGATGTTTTCTGTTATTTGATATTTCTAAACATCTTTCTAATAAAAAGAGAATTAAAATACTAACTTTAGAGATTTAAATTTTACCAAAAAGTATATGTTGACAGATATATTCCAAATCGTCCGACTAAATGGATGGTTATGGCAATCGTTTGGGTCAATTATCCAAAAACATTACCCAAACAGATTAGCTCATTATACCCCAGTTTCTATAGAGACGACAGATTGTTTTCTTTACTTTTCTTAATCATTAAAGTTGACAGCTTAGAGCCCTTAATCACATTTAAGTTCATATATAATTCCAAATAATATGGATATCACAACAGCATAGCATATAAATTGATATTTCTAACATTATAATATATGACTTTGATTGGGAAAGGGCATTGACAGGAGGCCATTATACTGGAAAGATACATTCGCATATTTGGTATTAGTGGTAATTGACATAATCAATATTACTGGTCAATACACATGATATATATTATTGATAGTTTGATACTCATCATATTGTGGGGATAATGGATATACACACATAAAAACTAAAAATGTAGTATGTGCATATATTTTTATGGATAAGGTTATAACGAATTCAACAAAGTCTCAAGGTCCTATGATATTTCAACAAGTATATGACAGGTTTTTTTAATTATGGCTTTTCTTCTCCCATGTTTCGGCTGTCTACGAAGAGACATTTGGCTTTTCATATTGGGATATTGCAAATATATATTTTCAACGTTTTATATAGATTTTGTGTGGGTGAAAATTATTACTTATAGAACATTATAGCTCATGCACGTTTAGGATGTGCATATTCTTTCCCACGTATTAAATTTTATAAATGACATAATACAACTTGTAGATAAAGAAGAGTAAATTTTATGAATGTTATAGACGACAATATACATATCAATTACCGAAAGGTAGATCGACTCATGTCTATAAGTTAGCATGTAAAGTTCTTAACATAAAAAAAGATGCATATGTTACATATATAACTAAGAATATACACAGTTTAACTATAGGTTTATAAGAATCCAGCCTGATACACCCAAATTGATATTATAAAATTCCTACTAAAACAAACTTGGAATCACCTTGGCGAATATTCACCACTGGATCCATACTACTATACAACAAGAAATTAAAATCTCCTTACATATTCTAATTTGAAATTAAATTAAAATCTCATATAAAATATTAATTTGTGAAGGTATATACACATAATATATAAACAAAAGCAATAAGATTCGCCTTTGTAATGCGACGGCCCGACTTCTCTCTCTCAGAATAATGATCCTTGAGAAACCCTATAGAGCCATATATACGTTGTCTTTATAAAGAGACACAACCCATCTCTTATCTTGACTAAACTTTTTATATAGTTAAACTTTATATATTCAAAAACAAAGCTGGATTTGTATTTTGTCCCTTAAACCACCATGACTAAGAACTTAAGCAATATGAAGAATCACAACCACAAACGTGAAAGATGTAGTGAGTACATCGAAGCTCTTGAAGAAGAACGTCGCAAGATCAATGTATTCCAACGCGAGCTTCCACTTTGCTTAGAGCTCGTCACTCAAGGTATAAATCTATGCACACATATGCACTTACGAAGTATTATGAAATCTATATGTATATATGTGTGGATTAATGCTAGATCTAAAGTGTTTTAGTCATATTTTTAGCGATTGAGGCGTATAAGAGGGAGATATCGGGGACGACGACGGAGAACTTGTACGGACAATCGGAGTGCTCAGAGCAGACCACTGGAGAGTGTGGGCGTGTCTTGGATCTCTTCATACCTATCAGACACTCTTCGACCTCCGTAGAAGAGGTTGATGACAAAGATGATGATGAACACGAATCTCATGAAACCAACATAGATTTCAATGACAAGAACATGAAATCTGACTGGCTCAAGTCTGTTCAGCTTTGGAACCAATCCGACGCTGTTGTTTCTAATAATAGACAGGTAAGATTTTAATTCTTGACATGTATTAATTCTTTTCATTAACTGATAAATAAATTGACACATTATATTTTGTATTTTTGGGGAAAAAACATAAATATCATATTTATAATTTTCAAAAGAAAAGAGAAAATATCCGCAGGAATAGATAAAATATAAAACGTTTGTTTTTTAATAATATAGAGGAAAAAAGATGGTGCAACAAATTCCAGAATTTATAATACAGCATTTCACGTTTTTCAGGATTGCTTACAAAACAAGCCGGAAACGCTGGTGAAAGTTTTAAAAAGAAACGATGGAGAAGAGGGGAAAAACAACAACATCAAATTATCGGTGACTAGTAGTAGTGGCGGTGGTAGTGACGGAAGAGGGCAGAGAAAGAATAGGCGATGTTGGTCGCAGGAGTTGCACAGACGTTTCTTGAACACTCTTAAACAACTTGGTGGTCCTCATGGTGAGTTTCTTCATTTTAATAAAACATTTCAGTAGTAATTTTTTTTTTATTACGGCTCATGATGAAGTTTTAATTAATTCGTATCAATCGTAATTTTTTGAAGTTGCTACGCCGAAACAAATAAGAGAGCTGATGAAGGTTGATGGGTTAACCAATGATGAAGTCAAGAGTCATTTACAGGTTAGTAAATCATATTCCATGAAGATATACATTTAAATAGTAATTACCATAATTGGCAAAAGAATTGAAACTATATATTTGCCAATTTAAGACACATGCGCACGTGAATCTTGAAGAGTGCAGTAATAGTTTGTCGGTATAAATATTTTATTTGATTTTTCATGTTTCCTTTTCAGCTTTTCTAGAGATATATACATGTAACCAAAGTTTTTCTGTATAAATTATTCGATAATTTAATTTAAATATATATTTTATTTTCATCATTATATATAAAAATCACAAAAGAGTATCCATTAATGTTTCATTTTGTTTTTTGATGATGAATAGAAATATAGGCTGCATGCAAGACGGCCTAGCCAAACAACACCTAACAACGGAAACTCTCAAAACCAACATTTCGTGGTCGTCGGTGGAATATGGGTACCGCAAACTAACCAGTCCACGGCCAACGCCGTCGCATCGGTTGAGACCACCACCGGGATTTACGGGCCTATGGTCAGTCCGTTGCCGTCGGAGTGGCCGAGCCATTCCAATTTTAGTAGCAGGATTTCGGAAGATAGATCAAGGTGCTCTAACAAAGGAATTCTTCGGTGTAGCTCACCAGCGATGTCTTCTTCTACTCGTACAAAGACGAAAGATGCAAAAATATCATAATTTTTGTTTATTCAATTTTGATTATTAATTAAGAAAAGAAAAAATCATAGACACTGAAAGAGTGTATATAGATGTTTGAAGTGAGACTTTCTCTATATATTATACTACTATACACAGGATTAAATCTAATTTTGAATGTTCTTTTCTCATTGGGTATATATATATATATAACTTTATTTTGTTCAACGTATATATACATATTTCTTTTAACTTTTTGTTTTTTTCTTTGCTGAAATGTGAAATTTTTTTGTTTCATAGGAGAAATATAAAAGAAAGAACACTTGAGCTGAAAATTTAGACAAGAAAATTAACAATATATAAATGTGTAAAACGAGCCAGAGGCCCACGAACTGAATTCCGTAACATGAACCATCATATCTTTGCATCAGGTCATGGTTCTAGTATGGGTAGCTTTGTTGATCATATGTATTAGTTGCTTTAGCAGGATGTGAGACATTTTCAAATACGATAGAATTGACGTTTGAAAAACTAAGTACTTCCAGAGCCTCCAGCGATTTAGGCGATGTGAGGTTCCAAACTGTGTATTCTCTTGTCTCGTCTGCTTCATTACAAAATAAACAACTTTGAGGTGGATCCCTTCCTCTGAATTAATTAAGAAAGACTTCGATCTCCCGACCCTATATATATTGTTTGTTCTAAAAGTCTATTGTGTGAGATCACCATCCATGATCAAAGATCCATATTAACTTTTGAATCTGATCAGATTATACAATGATATGTGAAATTATAATTGGTTAAAGCTAATGCGTTCTCTTAAGCGTATGTATTCCGACCACATCGTTTTGACTCTTCCAGGCTTTTAAAGTAAAGATATCATGTTCTAAAATTAGTTTGAGGTGGACTCCACTAATCAAAACCGGTTTCAAAAATCGTAATAATATTTTGAGATACATTTTCTTAGGAATATTTAGCCACCAAATGAATTGTCTCAAATGTATTAAGCTCGTCCTCAATATGTGTCTGTCGGCCACGTTGCTATTATATGGGCTTTATTCATGGGAAGAATATGCCGGAATCTGAAGAGCATAATCTGCAAATTTGCTATATAAAGTATTAGTATTCTCTTGTTGCTTAAATATTGATACAAATGCGCACGTTGGGCTCCCTACTCATATAGAAGTGTACTATTATTCTTTANACGAACTGAATTCCGTAACATGAACCATCATATCTTTGCATCAGGTCATGGTTCTAGTATGGGTAGCTTTGTTGATCATATGTATTAGTTGCTTTAGCAGGATGTGAGACATTTTCAAATACGATAGAATTGACGTTTGAAAAACTAAGTACTTCCAGAGCCTCCAGCGATTTAGGCGATGTGAGGTTCCAAACTGTGTATTCTCTTGTCTCGTCTGCTTCATTACAAAATAAACAACTTTGAGGTGGATCCCTTCCTCTGAATTAATTAAGAAAGACTTCGATCTCCCGACCCTATATATATTGTTTGTTCTAAAAGTCTATTGTGTGAGATCACCATCCATGATCAAAGATCCATATTAACTTTTGAATCTGATCAGATTATACAATGATATGTGAAATTATAATTGGTTAAAGCTAATGCGTTCTCTTAAGCGTATGTATTCCGACCACATCGTTTTGACTCTTCCAGGCTTTTAAAGTAAAGATATCATGTTCTAAAATTAGTTTGAGGTGGACTCCACTAATCAAAACCGGTTTCAAAAATCGTAATAATATTTTGAGATACATTTTCTTAGGAATATTTAGCCACCAAATGAATTGTCTCAAATGTATTAAGCTCGTCCTCAATATGTGTCTGTCGGCCACGTTGCTATTATATGGGCTTTATTCATGGGAAGAATATGCCGGAATCTGAAGAGCATAATCTGCAAATTTGCTATATAAAGTATTAGTATTCTCTTGTTGCTTAAATATTGATACAAATGCGCACGTTGGGCTCCCTACTCATATAGAAGTGTACTATTATTCTTTATTTGTTGCCTTTACTTTTTGTAAATACAAACTTTTTTTAAAAAAGTACGTGTTTTCTTGCCACTTAAATTATATTTAGTGGCCAAAGAGTGAAAGTAACTGAGATTAGCGCATTGTTCTTTGGTTTGCTTCGTAAGGAAAAACATTTTGTTTCGACAACCTGAGCAGCCGCAACCATCTTTATCATCTATGAAATGTTTTATCCCATTGTATATATACGTGGAGTGGTTTACATATTTACATATTCCTAAACGTTCGTAAAGGTATGTGAGTCGATAAATCTATGTGAGAAAGTTTAATATAAAGTTTAAATATTTCCTATATGGTTTGGTTTTGTCACCTCAATAAAAATTTTGGCCAATCATGTAAAGATGTGGCTTTATTATTTTATTTTTTTGGATTTAAAGTTAAATTATATTTAAAGAAAAATAATTTTTTTTCACAAAGCTTGTGTAAAAAACTTCTTAAACAATTTTTAAACCATGTAAACATGTTTAGTAAAATCTTGCGGCAAACCAAACTTGGATGTTAGTATCTTCTCCATTCCCAATTGTGCTAATTAAGTCGGTCACGGACATTTTTATCAATTAGCTTTACTAGCTTCTCTATCATATATAGCTGGTTTCTCTCTATGACGCCGATCATTTCTCTCCAACCAAAGTGAGTGTAATGTGTACTGAAATGCATAACCTATAAGAAGTTTTGTGGTCTTGTCAAGATCATTGCCTCCAGCAAAGCCATAATATCTGGCCAGACTGCAGTATTCTTGTTCAAAAGAATCTTTTTCGCTAGCGCCTCCCAAACCTGTTGCGAGAACAGACACTAAAAAAAGAGATGCGCAGTAAGGTTAACACTTGCGTTCCATCTCTGCATTGTCTCTTGTTTTAAGTCTGTTTTTACCTACCAGCCAAGTGAGAAAAGCAAACTTAGGAGTAGCATAAGGAAACCAGATCACTTTATGGCCCTCCATAATTGGGTAAGAAACCCGAATGAGGGGCCAAGTGTCCTTAGTTGTAAACTTCTTGCGATAGCAATCATTTCTCCCTTTCCAGAGTGTAACGTCTTTCATCCCCACAGTTCGGACAAGTTTGTAGTTCAATATCTCCTCCTCTACTTGGTTTAACAGAGTTTGTACTATGTCTCTTCCGCCTAGGTATAGCCATAACCTCTGATATTGTACTTGTGAGTGGTATCCCAAAAGCAATAATCCCTCTGTCACCAAATACTTCATGTAGACAGCCCAAAGAGCACCGGTCATCAAGCCAAAAAGAGGTAGACTCACTATTTTGAACCTCCAGTCGATAGAACTGTTTTGCTATGGTCCTGTATTTTAGGAGTTCTTGCAAATCCAAAAACTAGATGCTGAGGTTTCTTGCTCCGCCCACAAGGAACCACTGCATATGAGATGTGGCTTTATTATGGACCATGTAACCTATTTAGGGGTATGTATTAATTTATTTTGCGATTTTAGTATTTTTACTAATAATTTTATTTGAAATAGGAAGACTATTGGGAAACTTGAATCTAGAGAAAGGCTATTGGCATTCCCGATATGGCGGTTTGATCTATTTCAAATCTTCACTGATATTCAAATATTTCTTTGATTCTGTGATGTGTAATATTAATGATATAATAATCTAACGATACATCCAAACGAACAGGAATCCGATTAGGGTTTCCTTAAGATATGATTAATTAATAGATTGGGATGGGGTTAGGTTCTTAAAAGCAGGATCTTCTGTGACCTTTCGCAGTCATCAAAAGCCTAATTAAACAGCTCTTGATACCTACTTTAGGACCATTACGAGATCAAAACACGGGAAAATAAACAAATAATTAACCAACAAATGCTTTTTTTTTTTTTTTTTTAACCAACAAATGCTTTTCTTGGTCTATACTTTTCATATTAAATTAATGTTACATCCATATGGAATATTCGACTGGACCTAAATAGTAATTGACTAATTGTATAATGTTAGTTCATTCATTCTAAATTTATAACATTTACGTATAAACAATTAAAATTATCTCTTATTCAAACAATAAGAAATTAGTACGTGCTAATCTTGTTTTAATCTTCTCTTAAACGAGATTAGGATTGATCAACCAAGTTTGCCATCGTGTATTAGTCTTATAGGAATAGGAGTGAAATATATT
Organism: Camelina sativa; assembly: GCF_000633955.1. NCBI lineage: Eukaryota > Viridiplantae > Streptophyta > Magnoliopsida > Brassicales > Brassicaceae > Camelina > Camelina sativa. The sequence continues at coordinate 3,356,080 of NC_025693.1, forward strand.
AATCAAGTTTTCAAGGATTCTTTCTTCTTTCCACGATGACTATTCTTGAAATGGTAACAACTTTATTTCAATATTATTATGTATGTCTTCCTATTATTTATCAATTAAAGATGTAAACAGTAAAATGTAACTAATTAAGTGACACTGTTAAGATATTTATTTGTTTTTTTTCTACTGGCCATGTTAAATTATTTTACATAGATGAACTAAATCCTATATTGTTTATATAACGAAATACTTCTACATAACTAATTATTTCTACAAAACAGTTAAACAGAAAGAAAAAAAATCTCATTTTGGAATCCACTATAGGATGAAAATCTTCTTATTTTAACGTTTAAGGCAGCCTCTTAACATTGGCACACAAATTGGGCTAGCGCTGCCGAAAAGTATCCGAAGATGGACCAAGCCCATTTCGAAGATCTAAATTTTGATTTTAGTGATTGGAAAAAAATAAATTACCAGAAATAAAAGCAATCAAACTAGACAATATAATGCTAAGAAAACATTTCACGTTTCCTACCAAAAAAAAAAAAAAAAAAAANCATTCTTGGACCGTGTAACGTTTGATGCCTTGATGGTTTAGAAGTGAACGTGATACTAATATTCTCGCATGAGAAGTTTTGCTATAATAATTTTAAGCTCATCTGCTATTTAACCATTTTTATTTATTTTCAACACATAGTGTAGTACACAAAAAATGACAATCGCCAGAATTTTTTGATATTTTAATTTTCTTTAAATTTATTGATTAACAGTGTAATAACAAGATACAGCCAGTAATGAACAAAACTTGTTCTAATATTAAGAATCACTTAAACCACCTTACAAGATGTGTTTAATCAGTTTTACACACAGTCTACAAGACTTGTCACTGACCAATTCTTAATCCCTCACAAATCACAAGAACTCTCAAAGTTGTTTATACTTTCAAATCTCGACTAATCTCTTCAAAAACGGCCAAACCATATGTTTGCCTTGACACCACAATATATAGGAATCACCTATGACCTACTTTCCTAAATAAGGATAAGTCTAAATCTTCCAGTTGATACGATAATATCTTCTATTCCAATTAACGAATCTTCAAAAGTATTGCCACGTCATGTCATATCCGTTACTCCTCCAAGTGTGTAATCATCTCCTAGATTCCTACAGACCATCCTTGTAGCATCAGAAAGTCTTCATGCTCTCATTCTCCCCTTTTTTATCTGAATGTGACATCTCAAGCAAAACGATGATCATCCTAATAGCTGTTAGTACAAAGTTAGCACTAAGCCAATCAGTGTTAAGGGTCAGCACTTAAATAAACACAACTGATCATTCGAAAACAGAGTTCAGAGTCATAACCGAAGTACATAACCATAAACAATGTCAATAGACAACTTTAGAAGACATCTAGAGTCACAGCAGCAAACAGCATAAGTATTGCAAAGATAATATTAAAAAACTTTCGAACTGATGCTTAGTCAATCCTCCCCCTCACTAGCATCATCATCAGAATCACCACCATCGGACTCAGTTGCATCCTCCCCATCAGAGTCGGTTGCAGCCTCCTGACCATCAGCATCAACATCGGGCTCGTCTGTTGCAGCCTCCTGACCATCAGCATCAACATCGGGTTCGTCTGTTGCAGCCTCCTGACCATCAGCATCAGTGTCGCTTGCACTAGGATCATCATACTCTCCCCCTGCTTGAGTGCACCATTCATATAAAAACAGCAGTGAAGACTAAGAACGCTCGCGCCAAGAGAGAAAGAAGGAACTTACCTGTAAGTCGAGTCTGCAGTTTCAGAAGAAGCTCAACAACATCTGACAAATCATCAATCAGAGCCATGCGAGGTGTAATAACAAGTGGAGTATTAAGCTGCCTGCAGTTCTTAGCATCGAGAGCAAACTGCTCCGGATCACCAGAGAATGTATCACCAGAGTACAATGGAACCACACGTTGGAAACAGAGAAGCTGGTAAATCAAGTTTGGATAAGGCAGGCGAGCAGTGTCGTTACCCTTAAGCGCAGCAATGGAGCGGATATGATCAAAAACAAACTGACCAAAGTTGAAAGGACGCCTGTTGGCAACCATATACAACAGCTGACAACGCTCCGGGCTCAGGGTGTTCTGATTGGCAGTAGGAAACCAGTTAAAGCAACTGATCTTATGCAGCATGATCATGGATAGACCAAACCTAGCAGTGGACAAATACTTCCAGGGCGGAACAGTCCCTTCAGACAAAAACTCAGCAAGGGCATTCTTAGAAACATCGACAGAGATCAAAGGCTTGTTGGGATCCACACCAGAAACATCAATGAAAAACAAGCGATTGATAAGAGATGGAGAGAACTCAAATAACTGACCCCGGATATAGACTTGTATAAGACCGGTGGATCGAATCGTCAAGTCAGCCAAATTAGCATATAACTCATAGACCACTTGATTGTTAAACGATTCCACATTGCGCACCGTGGAAAGCAAACCAGCAGACTCAATCAACAGCTGAGCTCCAAGCATGGAATTAACACCAAGAGGAAGTACCTTTTGAGCAGTAAACACACGTCCTTCAAACTTACGAAAACGACGAGAAGCCAACTCCGAAGCAAACCTGAGATTAAGAGGTCGGGGCTGCGGTTGTGCCAGAAGTGGAAAACGACGATCATGGTCTTTAACAAGACAATGATTGGAAAGACACCGAGCATGAAACGAGAGAGAGGCATCATCCGCTGCAGCTGCAGCTGCCGAAGGAACACCATCAGATCCAGCGTTAGCTTTATCAGCAGATCCCGTAGCTTCACTATCACCAAGATCCATAGGATCCGACAGAGGAGGAAGACGAGAGGACGAATCCGGCGGAGGAGAAGCATCTCGGAGTTGGGGAGTGTTGGTACGGCGTCGAGACGAAGTGCGATGAGGAGCAGCAGCACGAGAGGGCAGAATGCGGCGATTTGACGACGAAGAAGCCATGATAGAACCAAATTGAACAGCAGAGCACGAGATCGGTTGCGGCGGAAACGATGACACAGATAGGGTTTGTAGAAGACACACGGTCTCGGCGGGAGTATAAAAACAAGGAGAGAAAAAACCTAAAAAACTCAACACAAAGCCCATTAGCAATACAATGGCCCAATGGCCGAAAAACACACATAACCATTTGAAATTATTAGGCCCAGTGAAAACAAAAATAGAGTTTGGATTCGGCATCCACATTAACACACAAAAATGTCAAGGAAAAACCATCAAGGAATCAACTCAAGGAACATGAGAACAGCCAGCACAAGACAGTGGATAGCAAATTAAGAACAATGGGAAGCAAATGGAAACAACTCACCATCAATAATCAACAAGATCACATTGTCTTAGCTGTTTAAGCACAAAGTAATCCTTGGAAGTCAACCGCAAAGACCTCCACACACGATGAAGAGGAGGACACCACTCTTTCCAGACCGGTTAAAG
>NC_025693.1:3360324-3360813 GCF_000633955.1 Camelina sativa
AAAACTCCCAAAGCGGGTAAAGAACAATGATTCCTTGAAGATCAAGACAGTTAGCATTCACCAATACTTAAAGAATTTTTTAAACTTGTAAAAGTAGCAACATCAAGCGGTTTGGTGAATATATCAGCAAGCTGTTTCTCAGATTCAACATGAAGTAATTCCACAAGTTTTCCTTCAACTAATTCACGTATGAAGTGGTGCCGAATATCAATGTGTTTTGTTCTTGTATGCTGAACCGGATTTTTAGCAATATTAATGGCACTTGTATTGTCACAATGAATTAAGAGAGTTTGTGTAGTGATACCGTAATCTGCCAGCATTTATTTCATCCAAAGCAGTTGAGTGCAACAACTCCCCAGTGCTATGTACTAAGACTCTGCCGTTGACATAGAGACACAATTTTGTTTCTTGCTATGCCATGCAATGAGATTGTTTCCTAAGAAGAAACATCCTCCAGTTGTACTCCTGCGATCATCTGTTGAGCCTGCC
>NC_025693.1:3361475-3371887 GCF_000633955.1 Camelina sativa
AAAACTCCCAAAGCGGGTAAAGAACAATGATTCCTTGAAGATCAAGACAGTTAGCATTCACCAATACTTAAAGAATTTTTTAAACTTGTAAAAGTAGCAACATCAAGCGGTTTGGTGAATATATCAGCAAGCTGTTTCTCAGATTCAACATGAAGTAATTCCACAAGTTTTCCTTCAACTAATTCACGTATGAAGTGGTGCCGAATATCAATGTGTTTTGTTCTTGTATGCTGAACCGGATTTTTAGCAATATTAATGGCACTTGTATTGTCACAATGAATTAAGAGAGTTTGTGTAGTGATACCGTAATCTGCCAGCATTTATTTCATCCAAAGCAGTTGAGTGCAACAACTCCCCAGTGCTATGTACTAAGACTCTGCCGTTGACATAGAGACACAATTTTGTTTCTTGCTATGCCATGCAATGAGATTGTTTCCTAAGAAGAAACATCCTCCAGTTGTACTCCTGCGATCATCTGTTGAGCCTGCCTAATCTGCATCACAAAAACCAACAAGAGCCGAATTAGTTTGTTTTGTGTAATACAAACCATGGTCTAGTGTACCTTTAACGAATTTGATGATTCGTTTGACAGCAGTTAGATGCGAGAGACGAGGACTGGATTGATATCGAGCACAAACTCCAACACTATAGCACAAATCCGGTCTACTTGCAGTAAGATACAGTAAACTGCCGATCATCCCATGATACAATTTTTCATTCACCTTAGGACCAGCTTCATCTCTAGTGAGAACACACGATGTGCTCATAGGAGTTGTCTTGGGCTTGCTTGTCTGCATTTCGAATCGTTTTACAAGCTGTTTAGCATACGTACTCTGTGAGATAAAAATGCCTTCATCAGATTGTGTAATCTGTAATCCTAAGAAGTAGCTCAGTTCTCCACACATACTCATCTCAAACTCTTTAGTCATTGTTTTAACAAACAGATTAACCAGTTCCTTCTTAGTGCTCCCAAAGACTATATCATCAACATAGATCTGGACTATCAATATGGCAGAAGGAGTTTGTTGTATGAAAAGTGTCTTATCTACACTTCCTCTTACAAAACCTTTCTGTAGCAGGAACTGTGTCAACCGCTCATACCAAGCACGAGGAGCCTGCTTGAGTCCATAGAGAGCCTTCTTTAGTTTGTAAACATAGTCAGGATGATGTGGATCCTCAAATCCTTTTGGTTGTGAAACATAAACTTCTTCTTGCAGCAATCCATTCAAGAAAGCACTCTTAACATCCATTTGGTAAAGTCGAATGTTAAGCAGACATGCCATTCCCAGCAACAGTCAAATAGACTCTAGGCGTGCCACTGGGGCAAAAGTCTCATCAAAGTCCACACCTTCAACTTGAGAATATCCCTGAGCCACCAGTCTGGCTTTATTACGCACAATGTTTCCTTCATTGTCAATCTTGTTCTTAAAGATCCATTTTGTCCCAACTACATTAACATGAGCAGGTTTTGGAACAAGATCCCACACATCAAGCCTTGTGAACTGCTCTAATTCCTCATGACAGGCATTGTACCAGAACTCATCTTCAAGAGCCACTTGAATATTCTTTGGTTCGATCAGAGACACAAAACAGAAATGTTGAAATAGTTCTACCTGTGCTACAAAGCACGACTGTTGGAGCATTTCCTGAAAATTCAACTTGACATGTCGAGTTGTTCGCTCATCCATATTCCCAATGATATCTGCTGCAGAGTGATTTTTGTGTACTTGTGGTTGACTTAACCCATCTAAGTTGACTGATGACAGATCCTTATCAGTTTTCTCACATGAAACGACTTCCTCTGTTTTCTTCTGTATGTTTGGTTCTGCAGCGGGTAACTGTTGGACCTCTTGTTCATTATCTTCAAGTCGAATCAACATAGGTCTACTCCTGTCATCAAAAACAACGTTAACTGAGTCGACTATCATCCTTGTTCTCTTGTTGTAAACTCTGTAGGCAGTACTATTTGTTGCATATCCCAAAAACAACCCTTCATCACTTCTGGAATCAAACTTCCCAAGATGATCTTTATCGTTCAGTATATAGCAGACACATCCAAAAATGTGAAAGTAGGCTAAATTAGGCGATTTGCCTCTCCAAATTTCATAAGGAGTAGTCTTAGTTCCAGGTTTAACATAAACTATGTTGATAACATAGCATGCGGTGCTGACAGCCTCTGTCCAGAATTTTTGAGGAACATTGTTACCATGAAGCATAGCTCGAGCCATTTCTTGTAAGGTTCGATTTTTCCGTTCTACAACCCCATTCTGTTGAGGTGTTCTTGGTGCTGCATACTGATGACGAATGCCTTGTCTTTGGCAGAATCTCTCAAATTCCTCCTTCTGAAACTCACCTCCATGATCGCTTCGGATCTGGATAATGCTTCCTTTCTCAGTTTGAAGCTGTAATGCAAGAATCTTGAAGCTCTCAACTGCATCTGATTTCTCCCTCAAGAACCGAACCCATGTATACCTGGAGAAATCATCTACCAACACAAAGATGTACTTCTTCCCATTGATGCTCTCTATTTGTATAGGACCCATGAGATCCATATGAATTAACTCAAGCACCCTTTTTGAAGCTACCTCCGGAACCCTTTTGTGGTTTACTTTGATTTGCTTGCCTTTGTTACACGCTTCACACACTGAGTCTAGTTTGTCGCCAAGTTTAGGCACCCCTCGAACCAAACCTCCATTAACGATTTTAACAAGACTTTGCACATTCATATGTCCCAATCTCTTGTGCCAAAGTTCAACTTCAGAAACAGTTGCAGCTAAACATGTTGAAGAAGGTTTCCACACGTAACAGTTATTGCCAGATCTAACACCAAACAAAACAGTATTGTTGTTCTCATCAACTGCTTGACAGTCAACCTTGGTGAAAATTACTCTCAAACCTTCATCACATAATTGACTAATGCTGATCAGGTTAGCATTCAGACCTTCAACATAATACACATTGATTAATGATGGCTGATCAATATCTTCAAGTTGTCCCTTGCCTCTAATAGACCCTTTTCCACCATCACCAAATGTTACCTTTCCCCCTGGTATCTCTTGATAAGCGGATAAAATGTGTGGATTTCCTGTCATGTGTCGTGAACAGCTGCTGTCAAAGTACCAAGGGTTACCACCTTCACTGCTTGTAGAAGTAAAAGCGACTTGTGCTCTTAATGATACTTCCTCATCGATTATCATAGACAGATTGCAGCATAGATTGATCTCTTCAGTTTCTTGAATGGCTTGATCATACTTTTGTTCATTGTTCTCCGTCACCTTACTGTAGAGATCCTTTTTAGCTATCCAGACTTGGCAAAAACGAAATGGATTGATAAAGCATTTTCTAGCCATCCAAAGCTCCTTGATCTTATTCTTAAACTTATAACAGAATCTGCGAACATGACCTGCCTTTCCACAGTGAAAGCACACAACAGTACTTCTTCTTTGCTTGGAATCTGTCCAGTTTTGTCGAGGATCCTCTGACCTGACTCGTGATTCTCTGGTTCTTGCAGGTACTACAGGCTTCCTCTGTAGTTCAGTTCTGTTCAGAACAGTTGACTCCTCAGCATGAGTTACGTTACTTTTCACAAAGTTTATAGACTTATCACGTGACAAAAGTTCAACTTCCTGTTGTTTGTTGTAACCCAGACCACGATGTTGAGATCTAACAATCCCCTTTGACAAAATCTCATCTAACTTCATACCACCATTGTTCAACATCCTGATTTTTTTATGATTCTCGTTTAGCTCCCGTTCAAGACGTGTTGCTCTTTCCTTCTCCGAACCAAAAAGTTCTTGAAGATTTCTCAATTTTCTCTCAAACAACTCCTTTTCAGCAGGAAGTAACTCCTTACAAGTTACAGGTTCAGACTTGCATTCTTCTTCTAGCATATTGACCTTGGCTTCCAACTGTAGTTTTTCTTTGACAAGTAGCAATTTTTCATTACACAGCTGAACCCAATTGTCATAAAGAACACAATAGCTCTCTTTTGTAATTGTATCTTCCTCATCATCATCTGAGCTCTCAGCTGGTACCTCATCACTCTTGACACTAAAGGCAAACAGATTCAACATTCCTTCTTCCTCATCACTATCAGAGTCTGAGTCGCTGAAACTAATAAATGACTTGTTCTTAGCCTTTTGTAGATTTGGGCATTCTGCCTTTAAATGTCCAAAGCCTTTACATTCAAAGCACTTCATCTCCTTCCTTTTTGTCAAAGGACATTCAGGTTTATAATGGCCGAAACCACTGCACTCATGACATTGAACTTCTTTTCTGTGATCAGCCTTCTCCTTCTCAGTCCTATTAAAACGATTTCCAGATTTTTCACCGTCATTTCTATTCCAGCGAGAAGACTCTCGTGCTTGTCTTTTCTCCACTCGTTTTAATGCTTTCCCAAAGTTCCTGGCCATCAAAGACATGTTCTCTTTAATCTCTTTCAACTGATCGTTTGTGTCATCAACCTTGAAAGCAATTCCTTTGCCATGAATTTTCTGTTCTTCAGCAACTTCCATCTCTTCTGACTTCAACATACCAATCAGATCTTCAAATTTCAAGGTGTCAGTGTTTCCTGAAACTCTCATGACAGCTTTGTGTGCTGCATACTTAGATGGAAGACACCTAATTAATTTTTTAACCAACTTGGTATCCTTGTAAGTTTTACCAAGATTCTTAGCTTCATTGGCGATAGAGCTCATTTTAGCACTGAATTGAGAAATTGTCTCATCTGGATCCATCCTTAAGACTTCAAATTGAGAAGCAAGCTGATCCAACCTTGTTCTTTTAACACTCGAGTTTCCTTCATGAGACTTCTGCAGAATGTCCCAAGCTTGTTTAGCTGATTCACATCCTTGAAGAAGCTTGAACTCATCATCATCAACAGCTCCAAATATTGCATTGAGTCTCCTAGCATTGTATTTAGACAAGTTCTTCTCTTCTATTGTCCAACGTGCCTTTGGTTTAGTGATCTTGTCACCAGCTTCAGTTTTCTCATAGGGAGGTTCCCATCCTTCTTCCACAGTCGTCCAAGCATCCTCACCTAGATTTCGGATCAACTGGACCATACGCACCTTCCAACGACCATAGCCTCTATCATCCAGCATGACAGGCTTCTGATGTATCACTAGTTCATTAGCTGACTCCATCTTTGTCTCAAGATCTCAACCTGTGTCGAGTATGTATCTCTCGTCGGTTGGCTGCTCTGATACCAAGTGTAATAACAAGATACAGCCAGTAATGAACAAAACTTGTTCTAATATTAAGAATCACTTAAACCACCTTACAAGATGTGTTTAATCAGTTTTACACACAGTCTACAAGACTTGTCACTGACCAATTCTTAATCCCTCACAAATCACAAGAACTCTCAAAGCTGTTTATGCTTTCAAATCTCGACTAATCTCTTCAAAAACAGCCAAACCATATGTTTGCCTTGACACCACAATATATAGGAATCACCTATGACCTACTTTCCTAAATAAGGATAAGTCTAAATCTTCCAGTTGATACGATAATATCTTCTATTCCAATTAACGAATCTTCAAAAGTATTGCCACGTCATGTCATATCCGTTACTCCTCCAAGTGTGTAATCATCTCCTAGATTCCTACAGACCATCCTTGTAGCATCAGAAAGTCTTCATGCTCTCAAACAGAAGTAATCGAGCAACCCTTCAGCATGCCAATATATACTAGAGAGAGGCGGCAATGCAAGTACAGATGATCAGATCTTCTCCACGACGCGGGTGAGTTGAGATGAAGATAATAGAGATCCATGTGGTTTCTTATATTAAAAGAATAATATTTTTAATTTTCTCAGTCATAATAACTGTTTACATAGAAGATAACTATTGAGACGAATAATAGAAATGACAAAATTGAATTGTTAAAAAATTTTCTCTAGTCATGTATTCATTTTAATATACATAGTCAACAATCAGAGTCAGACTATATTTTTAATATCGAGGTGAAGGATCGAGGTCGAGGCACTTTGGAAATAGATTTGGCTCGTTCTTCACCACTACAATTACATGTGTTGAGACTTCTTAACCCAAAGGTGTCGATTTTCCTTGGGAAAGAAAGACCGAACAACCAAGAACAGAGTTGTGTGAAAAGAAAGAAAGAGAGATCTTGAAAAATAGAGGGAGAAAACAGAGAGTTGTAGTAAAGAAAAGTAAAAGCAGGAGCACACACACGAAATTTATCCAGTTCACTCCCATTAACGAGGGAGCTACGTCTGGCCGAGTCGGTGACTCGGAATCCACTAGTATTAGACAGAGAACACAATAGAAACTACAAGTGATCCACCCTAATGCCCTTCACTAGCACTTAGAGCACACTCTGTAATATCCTATACTTAGAAAAAACTAGAATGAGTTTATACTATTACAAGTTTTCTCTCTTTACACTCTCTATCACACTTACAACCGTGACTGTGATATCTCCTTAAATGTTCCTTTTATAGGCGACATCTTCAGACCTAGTGCCCTGACCTAAAGCAGTCTGCAACAACCTTTGGTCGCTAGTCCAGCACCTAAAAACGCGGTTGTACAAGAGAACAAACACCACTGCAACGTTTGGAATCACTAGAGAACAAATCGTACAATGCTCTGTTCTGCAATGTGTCCGTTTCCTCCAAGTGTGGTCCCAAAAGCATACCTAACCATGGTTTAGTTTACACCAACCCTGATTAGGTCTAGAGTTAAGCTTGGGTGTGTGTTTGTCTTGCCTAGTCATAGCTTGGTCAGCACGATTTCACCTTGTCTTCACAAATCTCCACCTGAAATCATGATGACCAAAGTAAACTTGCTCGAGTAGTATAGAGAGAGTACCTTCTGAAATTAGTTGCAGGATTCCCGACTCGGTTCCCCTGAGTTTTATTACTCAGGCCTGATCTGTAGCAAGTTCAAAGCAGCCTGAAACTTGCCTACAACCAGTGTCTTTGTAAAGATATCTGCAGGATTCTTTTCTGTAGAAATCTTCACCAAATCAACATCACCATTTGCAATCACTTCTCGGATATAGTGAAGCCTGACATCAATGTGCTTCGTTTTTTCATGATGCACACTGTTCTTGGAGAGTGCAATAGCACTTTCAGAGTCACAAAAGATCTCCACGCTCTTTTGTTCATAACCAAACTCTTTCAACAAGCCTTTAAGCCAAATGGCTTCCTTAACAGCTTTGGTGAGTGCCATGTACTCTGATTCTGTAGTTGAAAGAGTGACGACTCTCTGCAGTCCAGATTTCCAACTGATGGTGTTTCTTCCAAGAGTAAACACTAAACCCATGGTTGATCTTCTCTTGTCAAAGTCACCAGCATAGTCAGCACCGCAGTAGCCAACAATCTTGAAATCTGAGCTCTTCTTATAGAGCAGCTTTGTTTTCAATGAGCCCTTGATATATCTTAAACCCCACTTGACCCCATGCCAGTGATCACATATAGGTTTGCTCATGAAACGACTTATAACTCCAATAGGATAAGCAAGGTCGGGACGTGTACCTATCATGGCGTACATGATGCTTCCAACTGCACTGCAGTGGGGAACTGACTTCATGTAGTCTTTGTCCCAAGCCAGTTTTTCTTCTGTTGCTGCACACATCTTGACCTCAGCTCCCAGTGGAGTCAATACGTGCTTGGCTTCTTTCATGTTGAATGTCTCCAGGATCTTGTTCAAATAACCTTCCTGAGACAACCACAGTGTTCCTTCTGTTCTGTTTCTGACAATTTCCATGCCCAGAACCTTCTTAGCAGCTTCTAAGTCCTTCATCTCGAATTTCTGACTTAGTTCTCTTTTTAGCTGAACGATGGCCTCTTTGTTCTTGGATGCCACCAGCATATCATCTACATAGATGAGTAAGTAGATCAGTGACTGATCTCCCAGCTCCTTCACATAAGCGCAGTAGTCATATTCACTTCGCACAAAACCGATCTCTGACATATACATGTCAAATTTCTCATTCCACTGTTTGGGAGCTTGCTTTAACCCATACAGCGACTTGTTGAGAAGATAAACTTCATCTTCTTGGAACATTGACTCAAAACCCTCAGGAGGAATCATATAGATCTTCTCTTTCAGTTCTCCATGGAGGAATGCCGTTTTAACGTTAAGTTGCTCTAGTTCAAGATCCTCTTGAGAAACTATGCAGAGTAAGACCCTGATGGTAACGTGCTTAACTACGGGGGCAAAGATTTCATTGTAGTCAATTCCTTCTCTTTGAGCGTAACCCTTGGCGACCAATCTTGCTTTAAATCTTGGTTCTTCAACCCCAGGGATTCCAAGTTTATACTTGTAAATCCATCTGCTCCCGATAATTCTTTGATTGATTGGTCTCTTGACCACTGTCAAAGTGTGATTCTTGATTTACGACTCCATTTATTCATTCATTGCACGCTTCCACTCTTCCCAGTTTAAGTCTCTTTTAGCTTTGTTGTAATTGGATGGTTCTACTTCACCACCATCCTCAGTAGTGTAGAGAGCCTCTGCTAGATAATCTTCATCATCAAAGCGTCTAGGAGCATGGACTACTCCCCTAGCTCGGTCTCTCACCAAATGATAACTTAGGGGTGACTGATCTATTTCAGCCTCCACATCTTCACTTGTATCATGATGCGTTGGAGTTGCAGGGTTCGATCTTGCAGGTGACTGAACATCTCGAGGAGTCGTAGAAGCTCCACCTGAGGTGACAACCTCTTCACTGTCAAGATCAAGGTCTAGATAAGAGGTGGGAGGAGCATCCCCTTCTTCAATTTCGGTTTCCTTCCTCATTGCTACATCTTTGTATGATGCATTCTCTTGAAGAACAACGTTTCTGCTCACCACACACTTCTTATCTTCAAGTAGCCAAACTTTGTAACCTTTAACTCCTATAGGATATCCCACAAGGATGCCTTTCTTCGCTCTAGGACTTAGTTTTCCATCATCAGTGTGTGCAAATGCAATGCACCCAAATCTCCTCAAATAACTGTACACAGGTTGCTTACCATACCACTTCTTGTCTGGTATGTCGAAATTCAGAGCTGATGATGGTGTCTTGTTGATGAGAATGGCTGCCGTATGTGTTGCCTCTGCCCAGAATTTCTTTGGGAGACCAGAGTCACTGAGCATGCTTCTGACTTTCTCCATGATGGTTCGGTTCATGCGCTCTGCAACACCGTTTTGTTGCGGTGTGTAGGCACAAGTCCAATGCTGTTGAATCCTTTTAGACACGCAATACTCATCAAACAGCCTGTTGCAAAACTCAAGTCCATTGTCGGTTCTTAGAGTCTTCACTTTCTTGTCACTTTGGTTCTCCACCAGATTAATCCACTCAGTGAACTTCTCAAAAGCTTCATCTTTTGTTCTCAGAAACACTACAAGAATATTGAGCTTCAATAGCGTCTGAATAACGCTATTTATCAATACGATAGCGTTTTAACAAACGCTATATCTGCGCCCGTCATTGTAGGTCTAACACTTTAGATAGCGTTTTTTTATTCCGCTATAGATTTGTCGTTTACAATAGCGTTTTTTGTCTGCAATTAAATATTTTATAATAGCATATTTGTTTTGTTATTAGTGATATCATTAGCAGCATTTTTGAAATCTTATTTTCTAATATTACTATATTTTCCATTTTATTCCAGTACCTAATTTTAAATTCCAAAAAACCCAATTTAAATTTACAAGTAAAAAAAGAATGAATATTATTAGTTATAAAATTTACAAGTACAACAATTTTTGTATATATGTCAAAATTAAGTTAATTAACTAATACAATCGAGTCAAAATTCCACACTCTTGAAACTTCTTTGATATCATTACGTAATCAGCTTCAACCTGCAACAAAATCATACAAACACATAAAGAACAAAGAAGCATTAGCACAACACCCTATCATAATATATGAACAAATCAAATCTAGAACCACTCTTAAAAGTAAGACAGCTGAAGCTGCCGATTTCAGGAACATAGTCTAATCATGAGGGTAGTATTTTTCAAAACACAATGTTTAACAATGAGCATAAAAAGAAATTATCTTTTCCACGTATGAGAATCAGAGCATCAAAACTGCAAATGAAGCAAAAGAGTAAGTAGAAAAAGAAAAAGGGCAAAAAGAGAGACGAACCAAAGAGAGAGCGGAAGAAATCAAAGGGTTTGTCTTCTTGGGTATTAACAGATGCAAAGCCTTTGCTCTTTCTGAGCTGTGGACTCTGCATTATCTTTGATACATCTGCAACAACAATCAATACGCAAAAAAGAATTGAAAAAAAAGACTTCACAGTCAATAATGAAACCACTAGAAGAACCGAATTTGGTTACCAAGAGAAGTCGAAGAAGAAGAGCTCTTCACATCAACAGAGAGAGTAAGAGGAGCCATCAGAAACGCCTTTTACCTGATTTCACCAAAACCAATTTCACTCATCTACTAAAAACT
>NC_025693.1:3372604-3375524 GCF_000633955.1 Camelina sativa
AAAAAAAAGACTTCACAGTCAATAATGAAACCACTAGAAGAACCGAATTTGGTTACCAAGAGAAGTCGAAGAAGAAGAGCTCTTCACATCAACAGAGAGAGTAAGAGGAGCCATCAGAAACGCCTTTTACCTGATTTCACCAAAACCAATTTCACTCATCTACTAAAAACTAGTTAAGCAACTGAAGCAATATACAAAAGCGCATAAATGTAATGAGTGTGGTATTAGACATTGGTTCACTCTCCACGATTTCAACCATAAGCAACCAAACACGGAATCAACAAAACTAAGATAATTCACAGATTTCACAAAACCATTGAACAAACACATGACTTGAAATTAAAACCTATCGAAACCTACAACAAATAAGAACACAATTCAATTACTGATCAACCAACCTTTAAGAATCGAAACTGAGATGAACAAGATTGATTACAGATAGAAACACTCCCCAAACAGATCTAGAAACCATGATTTTGATTTGATAACTTTGAATCGCTAGCGTGGTTGAGAGGAGATCCGACGAACCTGTGGCGAGTGTTGTGGTTGTGTGGTCTTGAAAGATCCGCCCACTCTCGTAATTTGGAGACTCTCCTTTCGCGTTACTCCCAAATACCAGATTATTGGTGAACCCTAAATCATAATCTCAAACACCAAGAAGAATTAGGGACAAACTCACTGCCTAAGATGTGTTAGGGACAAACTCGCTGCAACAGATCTAAGAAACGATGATGGAGCCATAGAGGCAACACAGACAAAGACGACGAGGATGGAGGAAGAGTCCGAGAAGCGATGTTTCTGGATTCGGATCTGAGGAATTGGAGACAAAGGACTCAGAGGAGATTCAGATGATGATATGGCTGGATCCGAGATCTGAAGCGGGATTGTTGTGCTAGGGAAGAGAACAAGAATTAATGGGAAGATAAAGAGACTGTGTTGAGTTTTTCTCGTAGAAGAGACTGTGTGTTGAAAGAAGGAGATAAGATTGTGTATTTGTGTGTGTCGTTTAAGTGTTTAGGTCAAAAAAATTTTTTTTAAACTTAATTATTACTTCTTTTTGGGCGGATAACTTAAGTTTTTGGGGAAAATTTTCATTAAAATTTAGGCGGACAACAAAATTTTATTATTCATAGTGTTTATCATTTTAGAAACGCTATAAAAAAACTAGACTTAAACAAACCATAGCAAAAACACATAAAACGCTATACTAAAGTGCTATCAATACTCGTTTTTCTTGTAGTAAAATATTGACATTTACCAAGAGAAGGTGGCACTGATGGAGCTCCCCACAAATCAGAGTGAACATATTCCAGCTTCTCTCTTGTATCATGCTGAGCCAGCGTGAACCCCACTCTCTTCGATCGCCCATAAATGCAGTCATCGCAAGTTTCAAGAGTGGAAACTTTTTTCTTGTCGAGAAGACCTTTCCTCAGTAAGAGGTTCATGTTCTTCTGACTCATGTGCCCCAATCTTCGATGCCAAAGAACAATGTCATCTGATCTCCTCTCTACGGTAAGTGATTCTGCAGTTGCAGGTCTCCATTGCAGCAAGTAGAGAGTGTCGTATCTTCTTCCTGTAAGTAGAACATTGTTCCCAGCCTTAACTTTCATAACTCCATTCTCTGATTCGAATTTATTTCCAGCTTTCTCGAAAGTTCCCAGTGACAAGAGGTTTCTATCCATGTCTGGAATGTATCTCACATTCGCAAGCAGAACTGTCTGACCATCTTCATTCTTGACTCTAACGGAGCCAATTCCCTTTACTTTAGACATCGTCTTGTTTCCCATTCTTACTGATCCTCCAACTTCTTCATTTAAATCTTCAAACCATTCTCGCTTGTGAGTCATATGGTAACTGCAGCCAGTATCCATAATCCATTCGTCTTCTAGATGTATATCAGTAGACGACAAAGCTTCTGAAACATAGAGAGCCGAAGCTTCAGCCAGGTTCCCTTTCCCACTCGATGTGCCTCCTTTGTTGCCGTTTTGATTTTTTGGCTGAGACTGAGCTTTGTTCTTGTTGGGACATGAATTTTTTAAATGTCCCTCTTCTCCACAGGTCCAACATCCCTTCCTGGTCTTAGACTTAGATCTAGATCTTTGAGATTTGGAGTTCTTATCCTTCTGCTCAGTTCTTCCTCTTGTCTCTGCCTTCTCGTTGACATAGAGACCCTCAGCCTGACCCTTGATGCTTTTCTTGTTAGACCCAAACTCAAGTTCTTTTGAGTAAGTAGCTGCAATAACTTCATTTAACGTCAAGGTGGTCCTTCCGGAACCATATTTCAGTGTATCTCTTAACTGATCAAAAGGCTTTGGTAGCGACATCAACAGTAGTATGGCTTGATCTTCATCAGAAACTATTACATTGGTGTGTTCTAAGTCTGCTACAGTATGAAGGAATTCATCGATATTACCTTCAATACTCAGGTTTTCTGACATCTTGAAGCCGTATAGCTTTTGCTTAAGATAGATCCGGTTGGGAATAGCTTTGGACATGTACAGCTTGTCCAGAGCGTTTATCATAGCAGCTGCGGTCTGCTCCTTCTTAATCTTCCTCAGGACTCTGTCAGAGACTGTAACGCCCGCGAACCAATTTGTGTATTTTTGGTGTGGGTGTCGATCGACACCCTTGGTGGCATCGATCGACACCATGTTTTTCCGGTTTGGTCGGGTTTGATTTTAATTGCGGATTGGTTCGGTTTTGGTTCAATTAAATCCCTAATCGTGTTGTTAAGTGTCTGAGACGAGATTGAGGGTTTTGGGGAAAGTCTTTTGTCGCCGTTTTGTGAGAAAGAAAGGGAGAAAAAGAGAGAAAAACGTTTCTGAGTTTTCTGGGCTTGTTCTTGGAAATTTTGGAGAGATCTGAGGCTGTAGGAGGGTTATCTGTTGCTGGAAACGAAGGGGGAGCTTCTGGAGGTGTT
>NC_025693.1:3375760-3376157 GCF_000633955.1 Camelina sativa
GGCAAGCCTGCGCAGGGGCAGAAGAGGAAGTTTGATGTTATGCAGAGATCGAGGCACGGGGGTGCGAAATGCTTTGGGTGTGGTAGTAGGGACCACAAGGTGTCTAGCTGTCCACAGAGAGGTGAGCAGCGGGCAGTGACAGAGCAGCGGGCGGTGACGGAGCCGCGGACAGATACTCGGGTGTGTTACTACTGCAGAGAGACGGGGCATATCAAGCCTCGTTGTCCCAAGTTGCAGCAGAGGGCGGTAGCAGTGTTGCAGGCTGGAGCTCAGCCAGGGGTGCAGCACGGTGTGCAGCCGGTGGGTTGGATTGAGCCGATGACTCAGGTGTATTCGACTCAGGAGCCCGATGGCACTAGTGCAGGAGCGATCACAGGTATAACCTCTGAGATTCGAA
>NC_025693.1:3376217-3376433 GCF_000633955.1 Camelina sativa
GATGCGGGTTGTTGGCTCCGGTTGTTGTATTTTTGGTTTTTCTGATAATTTCGTTGAGATTATAACGATTATGACATTTTTGACATTAATAAGATGAGTATTTTTCTTTATGTTTGACTGTTGTTGTCATGGGAAAAGAGAAATAGCTCAGGTTTCTATTTTTGGAAAGTTTCCATAAATAGAAAGTTTCCACAAAAGGAAGGTTTCCATAAATAG
>NC_025693.1:3377751-3382696 GCF_000633955.1 Camelina sativa
GGGATGGTTTGGAATCGGGATTCGTCGTTCGTGTTCGCGCAGTTCGCGTCTGCAGGTATGGCATCGATCGACACTCAAGGAGCATCGGTCGACACCGTTTGGTGGAGCATCGGTCGACACCCTACTGGCATCGGTCGACACCTTTGGTTCAGCATCGGTCGACACTTTCTTGTGGCATCGGTCGACACTAGTCTCAACCGGGACTTGTTTTCCTGGCTTGCTGTATTGCTTGTGTTTGTTTGCTTGCTTGACTTGAGGGTCTCATATGCTTGTGTGTATAACCCAGTAGATGGGAGGACGGTCTCACTAAGTATTTATGATAATACTTACGCATCTCAATTGTTGTTTGTGGTGTGCAGGTAAAGGAAAAGTGTGATCGTGGAATCAAAGGCGATGAGGAGGAGGATGTTCTAGAGGCTTGATTGATTGTGGTCTAGCTGATGTTAGGTTGCTAGATTAAGTCATTGGAGCATTGTAGGATGTTAGCTTTTGGTTATTTCTTTGTTTGGATTATGATGTTATTGGATTATTTATGTTGGATTATTATTGGAATTGTTTTATTTGGTTATCCGCTGTTATTGACTGTTGTTAGGATGTTAGTGGGTATGGGACCACTAGTAAATGAGGTATAAAAAAAAAAAAAAACGGGAAGGGTTGTTTCAGAGACACTTAGAACGATGGTACTGCGAGCCTTTCTCCTCTTTTCTTCTAAAGCTTCTGACTTTTGTTTCTCCTCTTTAGTTTCTTCCTCCGATAGCTTCTCACCTGAAGCTTTTTCCACCGTTGCTTCTTCTTCTTTAAGAGCAACACTCAAACCCATAATATCTAGGTGAGCTAAAAGTTTCTCTTTCCACATGGTGTAGTCTCCACGACCATCGAACTTTTCAACCTCTATCCTCGCCGATGACATGGTTCTCCGTGTTGATGGACTCTACAGAACCGTGAACAACGAACCAAAGCTCTGATACCACTTGTTGAGACTTCTTAACCCAAAGGTGTCGACTTTCCTTGGGAAAGAAAGACCAAACAACCAAGAACAGAGTTGTGTGAAAAGAAAGAAAGAGAGATCTTGAAGAACAGAGGGAGAAAACAGAGTGTTGTAGTAAAGAAAAGTAAAAGCAGGAGCACACACACGAAATTTATCCAGTTCACTCCCGTTAACGAGGGAGCTACGTTTGGCCGAGTTGGTGACTCGGAATCCACTAGTTTCAGACAGAGAACACAATAGGAACTACAAGTGATCCACCCTAATGCCCTTCACTAGCACTTAGAGCACACTCTGTAATATCTTATACTTAGAGAAAACTAGAATGAGTTTATACTATTACAAGTTTTCTCTCTTTACACTCTCTATCACACTCACAACCATGACTGCGATCTCTCCTTAAATGTTCCTTTTATAGGCGACATCTTCAGACCTCGTGCCCTGACCTAAAGCAGTCTGCAACAACCTTTGGTCGCTAGTCCAGCTCACCTAAAGACGCAGTTGCACAAGAGAACAAACACCACTGCAACGTTTGGAATCTAGAGGACAAACCGTACAATGCTCTGTTCTGCAATGTGTTTGTTTCCTCCAAGTGTGGTCCCAAAAGCATATCTAACCATGGTTTAGTTTACACCAACCCTGATTAGGTCTAGAGTTAAGCTTGGGTGTGTGTTTGTCTTGCCTAGTCATAGCTTGGTGGTCAGCACGATTTCACCTTGTCTTCACAACATGCCAACATCTTGCTCAAATGAGTATTCCATGGACAGTTATTGGTATCGACCTGCAAAAGAAAAAAGAATCACACCAAAATGTTTAGGCTCTTGAAAAGCATTTGATAAAACAGGTAAGCAACAGTGTTTCTTTGTATAGTTAATACTTTTAAAACGAAAAATATTTTATGATTATATATTAGCTATTTAGCTAGTAAAAAGGACAGGCTTGTATGTGAGTAGCTCTATCATTGCACTATTTTCAATAGCATCAGGACAAACCCAAATTCGAGTTTCAGTTACGTATAGCACTATATATAATATATGGCAGACGTTAAAGATATTAAAGTTAAATTAGGTCAAAGTTTCTGATGGTATAAAGAATCTAAAACTAATGTATACTAGTCAATACGCAACATATATATTTAAATCGGGCAAAAGAGAAAGAAAAAAAAAGTTAAACGTTTACATAAACTACAATAATATTCATCAACTAAGATGGCTAATATTTACCAAAGTAAAATAATAAATTTTACCATTAACTGCACGTGTTTTTGTCTCGCTTTCTTTCGCGGAATATGAATCAGAGACATCGTATTTTGTTTTTCTTAGTTTCGGAAAGCTTTGGAAGAACTTATAACCATTTTTATTTATTTGCTCACACATTCACAGTCTGTACTGTAGTACACACAAAAAATGACAATCGCCGGATTTTTTTTTAGTATATTTTAATTTTCTTTAAATTTATTGATTAACAAAAGTAATCAATCAACCCCTCAGCTCAGCATGTCAATATACTAGATAGAGGCGGCAATGCAAGTACAGATTATCTTCTCCACAACCCGGGTGAGTTGGGATGAAGGTAATAGAGATCCATGTGGTTGACTATATCAAAAGAATATTTTTTTTTTTTGTTTTCTCAGTCATAATAACTGTTTACGGCTTTAAAAACAAAGAGTCATGATACCCCAAATGATTAGAAATTTAACTTCTCAACGACTTAAACATAGAAGATAACTATTTAGACAATTAATGGAAATGAAAAAATTGTTAAAACTTTTTTCTCTAGCCATGTATTCATTTTAATATACATAGTCGACACTTAGATTCAGACTATGTTTTGAATATCGAGGTGAAGGATCGAGGTCGAGGCACTTTGGAAATAGATTCAGCTCGTCCTTCACCACTGCAATTTCATGCCAACATCTTGCTCAAATGAGTATTCCATGGAAAGTAATTGGTATCGACCTGCAAAAGAATAAGAAAAAACACACCAAAATGTTTAGGCTCTTAAAAAGTATTTGATAATTAAAACAAGTAAACAACAGTGTTTCTTTGTATAGCTAATATTATTAAAATGAAAACATTTAATTAGACTATTAGTATTAGTAAAAGGACAGGCATGTATGTGACCATACCATTGCATTATTTTTAATAACATCAGCACAAACCCAAAATCAAGTTTTAGTTACGTATGGCAGTATATATGGCAGACGTTAAAGATATTAAATTTAAATTCGGTCAAATTTTCTGATAGTAGAAAAAAATCTAAAAATCTAAAATCAAAAGACGTACGGATACAAGAGTTATTCTTCTTTGTTACAAATTTGCAACTAATATATACTAGTCAATATACGTAACATATATATATAGTTTGATCGGGCAAATTAAAAGAGAAAAAAAAAGTTAAACCATTTACATAAACAAACAAATAGATTAAAAAAAATATATATATATATCCATCAACTAAAAGGATAATATTTACCAAAGTAAAAGAATAATATTTACCATTGCACTTGTTTGTTTTTGTCTCGCTTTCTTTCGCGGAATATGAATGAGAGACATCGTATTTGTTTTTCTTAGTTGAAAAAAGCTTTGGAAGAACTTATATGAAAAAAGAGCAAGTAGACTCTACTTATATAGATAAAACAACGAATACATACATGCGTATGTATATGCGTGTTAGGTAGGAAAATACAATTGGGGTAAAAGTTAAACTAAGGCAGTAGAGGTACACAGTATATGCCTTTAATTTGTTTTGGTGGTTGGGATATATAAATGATCTAACCTCCGACATTTTTAATAATAAATTAGCAATATACCCTATACCTTATACGCTTGTGAGTCATTATAATGTTGTAACATTGTCCGTTTTTACGTAGGTTTATTCGACAGATTTGGTTTTGTAAATTCCTCAAACAGAAAAGATGTAATCAGAAGTCATTCGGTTGTATGTAACTTTTTAATAGGATCCGATGTGAAGCCCCACATTACTTATAAATTATGGGTGTGATTGGTAACAGTTTTTAAAAGCTTTACAAATATACAGTTTTAATATTTACCAATCACAAAAACTTTATCAAAAGTTTTACCAAAAATTTTACTCTCACCTTTTTCATACAGCTTTTATATACAGGTTTTCTTACAGTTTTGCATTATTCACTAAAAGCTTACAGTTCCAGCTTACAGCTTTTTGTACAGCTTTCTATACGTTACCAATCAGACCCGATATTCTTAACTAGATTAGGACCTGCGGTACACTAGGAGCAAAATTATTTATAATTAAAATATTAAAATTACAAATTGTATTTGTTGGTTAAATATGTTATAATTATATAATAATTGTTAAATAAACTATATAATACTACAATATAATTTATTTTTTATATAATATTAATTTAAATTTAATTAGATATGTCTATTTTCTGATACTGACAGTATTAACAAAATAATGAAACGATGTTTTACCCGTGTAACATCGAATTACTGCTATTTTTAATTTATATAAATATCAATAAAACCCGTCCTGCTATATAACCCCGTCCCGAGATATTTTAACTCACACTATATCATCTTAACTTTTAATATTTATTGTGTATCTATGGTATAATATTATCATATTTAACCTTTTAAAAATCTTTAAAATAAAGAAGCGGAATAAACCAAATAAAAGTTTTTAAAGTTTGAATGCCTTATAAATCAAGAGTCTACTCATTTGTATTCAGAATCATTTTGGCAATTGAGAATATCATTAATGTCATAGTTATTGCAATGTAATTTTCCGGAAATTTTGTCTACAATTTCATTTTCCGGAAATTTTATCTAGATTATTAGCAAAAGAGTATATTTTCGCGGGTCCTACGAAATTTTAGACATTGTTTTGTCTACAACCTAAATAAATGGAGGCCCTTAAATTATGAATTATCAAGAGGCCCATAAAATACTAAGAGGTCCATATAAAATTGCTAGA
>NC_025693.1:3383301-3385171 GCF_000633955.1 Camelina sativa
AAACCTCCTTCTTCCACTCTGCGTAGCTACACTGCCGGTAGAGCTCTTACCGTCGGTGTCTCGCAGATGCTTCTCCCCGCCACAGCTCCCTTGATTTTGATCAGATTGTTTCGCCGAAATGATGCCGCAGACTACGGATGAAGAACCATGAGCTTCGGAGTCTTCATCGTCGCTGGAATCGACGGAGAACTCCACCATCGGTGCAAGAGATCGTGCTCAGAAAAGGAAGAGATTGAGAGAGAAATCGCCGCGAGTGAGATGCACGCGACTCTCTCTCTCTAACTTTTGAAAATTAATGAATTTTTTTTATTGTTCTATGTTGTATTTGTGGTAAAGCAAAAAAACTATTTTACAACAAATATAATATATATATATATATATATATATTTGTTGTATATATATATTTGTTGTATCCTACTATATTAATTGGAAAGTACAAATATGAAACTAACCTTAAATGTGTAAAAAAATTACATTCAATTGCCATTAGAAAAACTTAATTAAGATTAATAAATTAATTTAATAAATATAATTAACTAAAAAATGAAAATTGGGGATACATTAAATAAAATAAATTGTAGAAAAGTAAAAAAAATCTATTAGATTCAAAACTAATCCATATTTTTTTAAAAATTAACAGCTAAGATTTTAAAAATCTAATCAAATATAATCTACAACTATAAATTTTATCCTACTATATTAATTGAGAAATACAAATATGAAACTAAAATTAAAATGTGTAAAAAATACATTCAATTGCCATTAAAAACTTAATTAAGATTAATTAATTAATTAAATAAATAAAATTAATTAAAAATGAAAATCGGGGACACATCAAATAAAATAAATTGTAGAAAAGTAAAAAAAAATCTATTAGAATCAAAACTAATTCATATTTAAGAAAAAATTAACAGGTAAAATTTTAAAAACCAAATCGAATAAAATATATACAGCTATAAATTTTATCAAAAAAAAATTTTCACCACAGATTAAAATTATTACAGACAAGAAAAGGAAGCCACAGAAAAAAAACAATGATTGTTGTTTTCAAAAAGACTTTTTAGAACTTTTACTAGCTATATTTAGTTGCTTTTGTTTACATGTTAGTAAGGATTGTGTTTAGTTGACAAAGGTTTAAACAATTTTATTCATTACATACAAATGTTTTATTGACAGGTTTTCAAAAAACATTTTTAAAATACAAAAATTATAATATAAGTAAACCAAATTTTTAATCACAAACTATTATAAATAACATAATAATAAAATAAATTATTACAAATTTTTTATTAAAAAAATATTCAGCCCGCGGTTCTCCGCGGGTTAGTACCTAGTATATATATATTTGTTGTAAAAATGTTTTTTTGCTTTACCAAAAAAACGTTTTATATTATACAAACAAATAGTATCTATATATATGTATAGTGACGTGCATGTGGGTACTTAGCAGTAGCTTGACTCAAGACTCTTGAGTTGTTTGTGCGTTAGTTGGCTATGGATGCAGCATATAAATACACGTGTATGTGATGTAAACTGCATGTATAACCATAGTGACAATGTTTCTTAGGTTTTATTTGTAACGTACATAATTAAATTGACTAGTTAGAAAGGGAAAGATCAGTCGTTTTTTTTTTTTTTTTTTTTTTTTTGTAACAAATTTTGGGTAGGAGAACATGGTTTGAATAAAAAGAGACATATATAAGGATTTAAAAAAAAAAAAAAAACTAAAAACTAAAAGCCGAACCAACATACTCCTGTAAACCCAAAGAAAAAATGTTATCCCTTATCAAACACAAATTCAAGACTCGGCCGGCTCAAATAGGATATAGAAAAACATGATTATTATATTTTTTTTTTTTTTTTTGCTTAT
>NC_025693.1:3385195-3392121 GCF_000633955.1 Camelina sativa
ATGTTCAGTAGCTTTTGTTAAACACCGTTTTGTGCCATTTACATTACGTTCTGAAATTAACAAGACGAATTATGGGTTCCACTTATACGCATGGATACCAAAAAAAACGAGTTGTAGTCTTGTAGAAGCATCAAATATGACAACACCCTTTCAAAGTTCAAAGTTATAAGGAGTATTAATTTTATAAAGTTTCACGTGGAGTGGTGGATATACTCACCATTTAATATCAACTCTTTCCATTTTTTTTTTTTTTTTGTATAAATGAATTAAAAGGCATGCAAGTTAAAAGAGACCTCTGCATCACAAGATTTTTTTGCTTGGATGGTTGCTGGGGATTTCAACGCAATCATCATATACTTCCACTCCAAATGTCACGCATTACTCTCCAGCCTTTGAGATCTTTCACTCGTTCTTTTGTACTGGTTTTATTTGTTTAATTTGACTTCATATATAAGGTCCCCTGGTCCCGCTTGATCAAATAGAAGAAACTAAATTGCGAATATACATGAATGTAATTAGATGATAATCCGTACTGTGCATCACGGGAAATATTTGCCTAAATTTTGATTCATTAGTTACAAAATAATTATAATATTTTTGTTTGATTTATTCTACATATTTTATAATTTATTTATTAAATTCTATAGTTTCATACTCTGGTTTTGACTATAGTTGGTACAATAAATTTAACGACTTACCGCTATTAGGTTTTGGATATAATTGCATAAATATGTTATAATTGATAGAATCAAGAAAATCTATATTTATTCGTACTCCGATTTACTAATTGTAGCGGTCTTATTTAGAATCACGCTTCTCATAGTGATTTAGTTGTATATACAGCTAAATCACTATGTTATGTGTACTTTGAAAAATTTAATAAGATATCACTATGCCATGTGCAGGAGGAAAAATGTTTGATAAATTAAATATTATATTATATTTTTAAAAGATGTTAATAATTTAATATAGAAGCAACATAGAAATTGAATTAAAGTGCATGAAAATTTATGAGTGAGAGGTGAAATAGAGTATATAAAAAATCTTTGTCACTAAAAATCATCGAGGTCAGTGCAAAATCATAAATTTTAAATATTTATAAGCAATGTTGTACACCACAGAAAAATGTTTGTGTAAACTTTACTGTAATTTTTTTGTTATAAAATAATAGTAGAAATTTTATTTGATTTATTCTATTCATTAATTTTCTAAACTTAACATTTAAATTACTTAGTTTTATACTATGATTTCAACCCGTCTTTGGTACATGATACAATGTTCAAATCTGTGAATTATATATATTTGGTAAAATCCAAAAAATAAAACAAAATCCGTATTGAAGTGGTTTTGTTTAGAAATCTGGATTTTTATTTTTATTAATTATATATACTATATTGAATAAAATATAATATTTGTGATTTCTTAGATTTCAATAAGATGTCATTGCATCGATATGTAGTGCGAAAAAATATTTAATAAATTAGATATAATATTTTATATAAGCAATGTTGTATCTTAGTTTTAAAATATATTTGTCATTATTAAACGATTTAGAGAACCAAATAATTAATCTTAGTTTTATAAATAAAATTAAGTTTTATAATTATTCTACATATTTCATTATTGTTTCTTAAAATTTCTGAAACAATAAATAGAATATGTTAAATAAGTTCATTAATAATTTTGAAAATATTTTTTTATTATTTTATAAACTATTATATGCTTTTCTGTTAGTTATTAAATTAATTAAAATGTAATAATATTTTTGTAATATGCCACATGATAGTAGGGTAAACTTCTAACAACATTGTTTAAATATATATTTATACATGTGTGTTGTAATTTTCTATATACTTATTTAAGTAATGTTGTTAGAAATTTAACCCTACTATCATGTGATATATTACAAAAATTCTATTGAATAAATATATATTTGAGAACAAAAAATAAAATCATATAAAGAGTAAAATTGTCACACAAAAAAAACTTGCAACTCTGCAACAAAAAAAAAAGATATCACCTAGATAGATTTATGCAAGCATTTGCGTAAACTGCAGTGCAAAAAAAATATTTAATAAATTAGATATAATATTTAATAAACACCTTTTATTGGCTAAAAAATCACATTCTCCTTCGTTTAGATGGAGGAGTATTTTTTCAACTAAGGATTAGTGGAACGAGGTGCAAGGCGGGCGTTAGGCACGGGCTATAATATGGAGAGATCCACGGATACCAGACCATCAACCAAGACCAGCTAATGGTAGGGGTAGACTATTACATCCAAATTTAATGGTAAATCACTTGATCTAATCCAGTCCCAAGGGAGTTGCATTTGTCAATCTTGGAAGAATTTATGGATCAGGAGGATATTTAGATTATTCTGAGTTTGCCGATAAGTAAATCGTGTATACTAGATTGTTTGGTCTGGCATTATACTAAAACAGGGAAGTATTCTGTCAAGTCCGACTATCGGCTAGCACGAGAATTACTTGATGAAGTTGAGATTGGGCCGTCCTGTATGGCTCTCAAAGCTCAAGTTTGGAAGCTCAAAGTCCCACCGAAAGTTCAATTTCTTTTGGCAAATTGCTTTCGGTTCTCTCCATGTGATGGACTGGCTAGTTCATCGGGGCCTACGGTGTGACACTCAGTGTAAAAGATGTGATGATGAGCTTGAGACAATTAATCATACACTTTTTGTGTGTCCTCGGTCACGTAATATTTGAGATTTGGCTTCACTCTCGATAGTTTCAGGCGGTTTCCCTTATGCTTCAATGTTTTCAAACTTAGATTTTATTTTCTGGCTGGGATTGCCTCAATTGGCTGTATCGGATATTTAATATCAGTTATCTTGAATTGTATGGATTATTTGGAAGGATATATAAAAAAAGGTTTTCCATGGTACAGAAGCAGAACCAATAGATGTTATTAATCAAGCGCTTAGTAATAAGATTTTATGGGAGGAGGTGCAGTCCTTATCTGCTAAGTCTATGGGTTCTCTAGCCCCCTTGTAAGTTCTTGATATTTTTCCGCAATTTCAATTAGATGGCTCTTGGAAAGCTATGAATGTATTTGTGGGTCTGAGTTGGTGGTGTTGTAATACTGAAGATAAGACGGTGTTACTAGGAGAAAGAAGCCTTCTACGTAGTCCTTCCCCCTTCATTCCGAGCTTCAAGCCTTGTTTTGAGCCATGGAGTCGATTCTTGCTAGAGGAATTGTCTGCCAATGTTTCGAGATGGATTACGCAGAGTTAATCGCGATGGTGCAGAATCCTGAAGAGTGGCCAATTTTTTCCAATCTACTAGAAGATTTCAGCTTGCTCAGATCTTTGTATCCATCTTTCTCCCTGACCAGGATCCCGCATGAGTCAAACAAGAGGGTAGACTGCCTTGCCCGTTCTTCGCGTACTTTATCTTCGACAACTTTTTTTGTAAACTCTTTTTTTTCAGTTTGAGCAACCAATCTTGGAGTTCTTTTTTAATTTAATGTTTGGTTGACAAAAAAAAAACAGATATATACTTTATAGAAACAATGTTGTATCTTAGTTTTAAAATTTATTTTTCATTATTAGACGATTTAGGGATGCAAATATTTATCTTAGGATTATAAATAAAATTCAGTTTTATAATTATTATAAATTTTGTTACTGTTTTCTAATACTTCTGAAACAATAAATGAAATTTGTTAAATAATTTCATTATATAATTTCGAAAATATTATTTTATTATTTTATAAACTAATATAAGTTTTTTGGGTTACATGTTAAATTAATTAAAATACAATGATATTTTTTGTAATATGCCACATGATCGTAAGGTTAAACTTATAACAATATTGCTTAAATAAGTATATAGGGATTCACCAAATTCTACTCTTTTACTTACAAAAGTAACATAATACAAAAAGGAGCAATTCTGATGGAATTCCTATGAAATTTTGACGGTTTTATGATTTATCAAAAATTCATCCGGAATTTCTATACAAATATCAAAATTATAAATATAACTTGATTTATTTAGACCATCTCCAATATATATTTTTTTATTTTTATCGCTAAAATAGAGGAGCTCTATAATTAATAGAGATGAGTTTTATTTCAATGTATTCCTCTATAATAGAGAATTCTATTTTGTCTTTTATATATATATATAGAGGAAAATATAAATATAGTAATCTCTATTTTAGAGTTAAAAATAAAGGTAGGTTGAAGCAAATTTGTCTGTAAAATAAAGTACATAGTAAATATAGAAATGGGTTGGAAATGTCTTTATAGGATATCTATATTTAAATAACTTGATGATATATTATTTGAAAATGATATTATCTTTCTTTTTTGGACAAAGAATATTATCCCTATTTATTAAGATTATTTGAATAATATATCACTTATTTATGATTTTTTGTTAAACAAAATTTTTTTGATAGACTTATTTATGATTTTGTGATCCTACTTTTATATCAATTTTTTGTTAGAGCAGTAATTGGGTATTTAGCAAATAAGCCTATTACATATTGTTCATCAACCAAAATGAATGTCGTTTGCAACTTATCCAATCTGTGTAATTAATAACAACTTAACATTTGGTTTCCAGTCTTCTTACGTTCAAACAAATACATCTTGAAGAGTTGGAGAAGATTTGTAATGCATTCACATCTTCGTTACATGGAGCTACAATATCTTGAGAATTTCTAGTTGCTTTCCAAAAAAGGTGTGAACGTCTTCTTTGCTTAATCGAAAAGATTAAACCACTGTAGTGGTGCCCTAGTGGTAGTACACGAGAGATGATTTTTTATGCCCTGGGTTCAATCCTCTTTTGGGATGGACAAAGCATTTATTAAATCGGAATGGACTAAAAGTTGGTTTCGGATACCAAAAAAGAGTATGAGCCATAGGTCCGGAACTCTCATGGTTTAGAAAAAAAAAAGGTGTAAGACTCTATTTTATGAGTTTTCAACTACCAAAACATAGGTAGTTCTAGATATGGAAAAAGTTATGCAAAATACATGATATAAAAACTGTAGTGTATATAGGTAGTTCTAGATATGGCTCGTCCCTTTCTAAACCACTGTAGTGTATATGTATTACATAATTTTGCTTTGACAATTAGACATATATATATATATATATATAGAGAGAGAGAGAGAGAGAGAGAGAAAGAGAGAGAGAGAGAGAGAGAGAGAGAGAGAGAGAGAGAGAGAGAGAAAGTTGGGGTCAATTGACTACTCCTGAGTCCTGACACCTTAAGACTTAAGAGACATCGTGAGTTGGATCCCTACCATCACAGTCTCACCCAATCTCTCAGGAATTAGGAAACCTCAAGCTCTTATGCAACCCGCTCCATACTAGGTCTGGAAACATGCAATTGCCTAGCTCAGAATCTCGACCAAATTTGCTTCAACTAATCAAAGACATCTTTCAGACAATCAGAGCCAAACTTGTTCATTATAATCCTCTCATAGTGTAAACATATACATCATTTGCTTCTCTCTAATTACTTTCTCAGTTTATAGTCCTTATATAAGTTATATTTTAAATAAGTCTCCAAGCTAATTAACCTCAGTTTTTTGTCATTCAGATCAAAAGTTTGATCAAAGAATCTTTGTTAGTGATATATAATTTGACTTGGCAAACAAAACGAACAAAACCATTTTTTTTTTTGGAAGGTGGAACAGAAACAAAATAAACGACTGTGTAGTTTGTGTTTGATTGCAACTAGACAAAGAAAAGTTCAAAGCAAAAAGGTATGTAAAATGATATATAATTATATTGGGAATAAATCAACAAAAAAATTAAATTCTAGAATGTTGATGGCGACGATCCATCCACGCGGCAATGACCATGGCCTTTCGAAAATTAGGTTTACGAACTCAAATAACATTTCATATATCACTACAAAAATCTTGTAGTGTAGTAACATTTTATTTTTAATTTAGCTTCGGTTTAAACGTATGTAATAACATTTCGTTTAGTAGATTCAACTTTTTTGTCTTCCTAATCTGTAGTCAAGTGGTAAACCGGTCAAAAATAATTTATAATTTTCAGTGAAATGAATACAAGTGTGCTAAAATAATTTATCAAAAAAGATAGATAAACCAATCTTTAAATTAAAATGAAAAAATCTGGTTCATTGTTGAGTGACAAGATTCAGTTAATGCCTCTCTTGCTGCTATACAAAGTCGGCAATGATTAACATATGGTCAATTTTTTTGTGATGTGGAGATTGTGAAAACTCTACTCCGTCTAGATCAGTGTATCCGCATAAAGAAGACGTTGATGTGACCTCTCATTAACACGAGTTCTCCAATGGCTTAGATATTTTTAAGTTTTGAAAAATAATTACTGGTAACAAAGGGTGTAATATAAGGTATCAACTTTGGCCCAAAAAAAAAGTATGTCAATATCCTCGTTAAATTTGTTTAGTTGTATGGATAGTACAAAAATATTGTATATGAATTTTACATGTAAACTGTATATGTCAATTTTACATGTAAATTGTACTTAATAGTACAAAAAAATATCAAATGTCAATTTTCTCGTTAACTCTGTTTTTTTTCAACTCTTGCTACAAACAGATTTTGCACAATATAATTAAATTTAATACAATACATGATTGTGTATGCTTATTAGATTGCTTCATCATCGAGATTGAGGAACAAAAGATATGCAAGCAAACCAAAAACAGGAACAAACCTAAGATAACTCACCAACTCAATCTTGCCCTTCTTCACATTTTGCAGGTTCTCTCCAATCAACCACGGCTGAAAGATTGTATACAGACATATATCCCATATAAAAGCGTAAGCTAGTCTCTCCGATCCCAAATAACCAATGAGATACTGCCATCTGTCCATTATTCCACCGAAATCTCCATCTGCTCGACCATAGAGAGACCACAATGTTGATATCAGACACACCGTAGCTCCGGTCA
>NC_025693.1:3393758-3413162 GCF_000633955.1 Camelina sativa
TAAAAAAAAAAAAAAAAAAAACTGAAATCTATATCAACAACATATAGTCACCGTCTCACCGAGATAATATTTTCTTTTTTTACCCAATTAAATAGTAATTTTCCTATTGACAAAAAAAAAAAAAATAGTAATTTTCCCTTTAATAATCCCCGTAGAAAAGGATATCAATTGTCTTTTTGCCTTTTTGGAAATTGGAAAAGCATCGTCTATAAGTTACTTTATACCAAGCGCTCTTGCTTGTACTGTAACTCTTCTAGGGTTTTAGTTGATAAACCATCTCTAACGGGTTTTGTTATATCGACTTAGTTGCTCCAAATCTCTATTCGTTTTTTTCGGATCTCTATGCTATATCCTCTGGAATGGTCTGTTTTATATCTGAAGAGAAGATGGAAGAAGCTAGAAGAGCGATGGAGATTGCTGAGAAGAAACTCTCGGAGAATGATTACGATGGTGCGAAGAACTTCGTTAACAAGGCTCAGCGTTTGTATCCACAGCTTGATGGTTTGAACCAACTGTCGATGATGATCAATGTTTATATTTATGCATCAAACAGAGGAGGAGAAGAAGCTGATTGGTACAAGATTCTCGGTGTCGATCCTTTAGCTGATGATGAAGCAGTGAAGAAAAATTACAAGCAGTTTGCTCTTTTGCTTCATCCGGACAAGAACAAGTTTGATGGTGCGGAAGGCGCCTTTAAGCTGGTTTTAGAAGCTTGGTGTTTGATGTCTGATAAGGTTAAGAGAGCTTCTTATGATCAAAGGAGGAAGTCGAAAGAAACAAGGACTCAGATCCAGAAATCAACAAACCAACAACAAGATGGTGTAGATACGAGGAAGGAAGCAAGAAGTACTAAGCATGCATCTGCCGCGGATGCATCAAAACAGAGGCAAACAAGTGACTTTTGGAGAAGCAGTATGTTTTGGATAATATGCAGAAAATGCAAGACACAATGGAGGGATTCTGATCTTAACAACGCAAGACCTTGTCCAAATTGTAGTCAAACTTTCATTACAAATGAGAAAACTCCAAAAGCACCAAACTGATGCAGCATTCTAGAAGCTTCTTCTTCTCCACGTTTCTTTTTATGTTGGTGTTATTCAATTTCCTTTTGCTATGTTATTTCCTTTTCTTTAAGATTCTCTTTAGGTGTTTAGCATTATTGAATCTAGGGCTAGCAGCTTTACCCCTCTCTTCTATTCATACCGGAGTTTGTAAGAGGCAAGACAAAGAAGAAATTCAGAGAAAGTCCCAAAAGAGAATTCACTGTCTCTGAACTAATTGCCCACACTGGATCTCCCTGTTCATCAAAAGTGTCTAATCTAAGATAATGCTAATCAATACACATATGTGACATATACATGCAAATTTCTAGAGACAAAGAACTTTTTCGATTGTCAAACCATTCAAGCAGAGACATTATGGTTCTCATTCACAAAATTATCAATGTGATGGTTCTACATAAACCTTAGAAAAATTCTCACAATCCGTGGGCAAGTAGCTCGGAGTAAATTACTAATCACATAGATCTATGCCTAGATTTCATAAACTAAGACTATGATTCAAACCATAAGTTACAACAAACCTAAATCGATTCTCAAAATATTCAAGCAGAGAAATTGAAATGGTTCTCATTTTCTATAACTATCCAGATCATAATCAAGATTCATCACATTCTATATAAACCTTAGTAAAATTCACAACTATGAATTTACGGAAAAAAATATTTGAAGTTAAAATCACTCACAGGAGCATAGGGAAGAAGAAAGAGCCATAGTATATACACAGCTTCAGCAGTCCACAGAAGATACCGAACGATTCTCCGTTTAGAATCATCTTCGATCTCAACCGTCGCCGTCTCCGGTTTCCGGCGAGCACAGCACGGGAACGAGGAACTGTTTCGTGTTCGTAATTTGAAACAATCGGTTGTTGTCTGCCATGGATTGCAGCACCGATCGACAGTCGAGATTTCTCTACTCCGGCGGAAAAGGCGAGGCGGATTGGTTTGGGAAGTGTGGAGGCGGTGACGGAGACATGACACCGTCGGTGAAGTTATCAGAATCATTGTCGTCCCTTCACTGCATTATCCACCGTTAGTCGGAGATATTTTGATATATCTGAAAAAGAAAAACAAAAACTCATCGTAACGGCAGCGTTTTCGCATTCTATGATGAGTTTAAACGACGTCGGTGGATAAAACTTGAATTACACTCTTCAAAATTGGGCCTTTAACGGGCCTTAGACCCAAAATTGTTTTTTCATCGTAGAAGTGATTTGAGTCATTTTACGAAACATTTTTCTTCGGTAACCACCAAAATGTTTATCCCTAAACAACAAAAGAAATCGACATCAACCTAATTTTTTGGCATGGCTGCCAACAAAACGCATAGCCAGACTGGACTTTCTTCTAATCAAACTTGAACTGTCTCCATCACTATAATTCTTTGTACACAGTTTCTACAATTTCTACATTTGATAAATATTACAGTAGAACATTTATAAATTAATACTCTTTAAATTAATACTCGCTATAAATTAATAAATTTTTTCCAGTCCCGAGTTGGGACGGTATAAAAATTGATACAATTCAATAAAATAATAAAATAATACCTTTTTAAAAATCTTTTGTAAAACTATGGTCCCATCAATATCATAAACTAATAATGATATAAACTAAATATATATATATATTTAAAAATATTTAGTGAAATACGGCTATATTAGAGTTTGTCTATTCTTGAATTTGCATTCTTGTTGGAACTCATCTATAATCTTTCGTATTGTTTTTTCAAATTGCATCCAAAAATTATGGAGTGTTTTGTACGCGATAGTTGTTTCTTTACGTGTAATTGGTTCTAAAGATACTTTAATATATTTTTGGACTTCATCATGAAGGATAGTAACATTAATTTCTTCTAAACTCTAAACTTCTAAACATTTATCATTTTCACCTGGATAATCTACTAAACTATTGACATCAATCATATTACAATAGTCGAAATTATATGAAAGTGTGAATTATAACAAAGTATTTTATTATTAATTAAAAATATTCAAAATTATGAAACATGAAAAAATCTTTTCATAAATTAATATTTTATTAATTTATCGATAAATATTAATAAAATATTATTGTAAATATTAATTTATCGATAAATATTAATAAAATATTATTGTCCCGACCTTATTAATTTATAGAGGTTTTACTGTATTACACTACAATTTTTCAATAGCATAGTTTAGTTTCCTATAAACGTAATATTTCCTGACAACGAGGTGGTAAGTGTGTCACCTAAAAGCCAATCAACATTTTATATCTCTATACTTTGTTACATTAGAAAATAATGATTTCGAGTCGTATAAAAGAGAAAACAAATCAATCCACTAATTGTTAACTAATTATGAGTTGAAATTGTATAGAAAAAAAAATGATATACAGTATCATTGTTTTGAAGTTTGTTGACCTAAGTAGGGTGTCCCAAATAGAACTTATCGTCTGTCCTAAACCGTGATTATGTTCGAGATGGAACATAATAAGATCGTCTATCATGGGACTTATAAATGTATATAAAAAATATGAGCTAATTCAATTATTATCAATTATTATATACAAGTAACATGTTTTATATTAATTTATATTAAATCATATAGTTTCCCTTACCCTTACAAATAAATTTAGATTTAATTATAATTAGGTATATAACCTGGATTATTTTAGTTAGATAAACGTCATTATACAAAATAGACATTATCAAAAGAGTATCGACAAAAAATTGGGTGAAGTTGCGGTCAAACAAAAAAAGTTGCTATTTTAGTGAATATAGTTTTAAAAAATCTGGTAATCTTGTAAAATAGAGAGAGCAATATATAATATGTTAGTTAATAATATAGAACTTCAAACTAATAGATTACTCTCAGAATATCAATTTTTTTTATGGGAAATTTACCACTAAAATAAGTTTTTCCAAAAATACCACACTTATAAGTGTCAATCAATCAATCCACTTTAAAAAAAAAAAAAAAATATAAGTGTCAATCCAAACCTAAAAAAAATTATATACTCTTAAAAATCAATTTATTTATGTGTCTGTGGTATTTTTGGAAGAAAAAAAAACTTTAAGTATGGTATTTTGAGGAATTCCTCACAGTTCTCACCAATAACACAAAATAAGTTTTGTTTCCTAATTTAGCACATACCCTAAAATAGCTTTGACACAAGTTTTATAACAAAATAACACATACTCCATAAATTTCCAAAAATAGCACTACTTGACACAATTACAATTATATGCATGATATAGTTTTGAAGATTAGAGTTTAAGTATGAAAGTTTAATTTGAAAGCATGGTACTATTTTTGAAACTTTAGAAATGATGTGTCAAACTTAGAAACAAAATTTATTTATTTATGTGCTATTTATGAAAATTGTTTTAATATATATTTATTTTTTATTCTGACTTTGTCTATATAAAGTTGTACATGTGTTCTCAATGTATTCAATAAATCTCTTCTACTAAATCAATGGCTACTTTATGCATGGGTTTAGCTCCTGTTTACCAAAATGCCACTGTCCACAAGTCTCGTCTTCAACGTCCTCAGCGTTTCATATGCAAATCTATGTCAAAAACGAGGCCGGATGCTAATCATGTTGACCTCCGACGACGCTCCGGCAACTATCAACCTTCTTCATGGGACCATAGTTATCTGCTCTCCATCGAGAACAAATATGCGGTGAATTATTCATCATTCTTAACGCTTTATTTGATGAGATTTTTAATTACAAAGTTTAAATAGCTAAATGTAACTAGTTTAAATTTATCTATCGACATATATATATATATAACTACAAAACATATATTAGCTAGAATGATATTTGACTAATTAAGCTGTTGTTATTATATGGAAAAAGTAATATGTCATGACTTTATTGGATGAATTTTATTTGACAAACCATTTCACTCATGAACTCTGGTTTAGTATAAACATTAAGTTAAGAAAAATTGTTAAAGGGTTCATGATAAATATTGATTAATTATTTCACACAAATGATGTAAATATATGCTATCATAAATCTGATTTGCTTCCCCTAATTTATTTTTAATTAGCGTAGTATTAAAGAGGACTTACTAATTAGTTATAATATGATGGATACAGAATGAAAAAGAAAGGATGACTAGACACGTGTTGAAGAAAAGAGTGAAGAAGATGTTAGATGCTGTAGAGACGAAGAGCCGTCTCGAACAATTAGAGCTCGTCGATGATTTGCAAAAACTTGGGGTTTCGTATTACTTTGAGCTAGAAATAAATAACATTTTAGCAAATTTTCATCATGAAAATGGTAAAAATACTTGGAAATGTGACAAGGAAGAAGATTTACATGTAACTGCACTAGAATTCCGACTTCTCAGACAACATGGCTTTGATGTCTCTGAAGGTTAGTATTTTCATATTCAGTAGAAACGAAGTTCATAGTTTCATTGTATATAACTAGAATATTAATGTCCATTTATTCAGATATATTTGATGTGATCATCGACAAAATAAAAAGTAATACGTTCAAGAGTGAAGATATTAAAAGCATCATCACTTTGTACGAAGCCTCGTATCTCTCCACGAAATTGGATACAAAATTGCATAAAGTCATTAGACCTTTTGCAACAGAAAAAATAAGAAAATTCGTTGAAAGTGAAACGTTAAACGTTGAGGTACGTGAGATGGCGATCCATGCGTTAGAAATGCCGTATCATTGGAGAATGAGAAGGCTAGAGATGAGATGGTTCATAGATGCATACCAGAAGAAACATGACATGAATCCTTTTTTGCTGGAATTTGCCAAAATCGATTTCAATATGGTACAAACTGCTCATCAAGAAGATGTCAAATACGTTTCCAGGTAATGGAGATCAACAGAATAACTGATGGTTTTGGTATCTCACATTGGTATTTTATATATACTCTTTCTAATCCTCTCCCTTAAATTATATGAAGTTGG
This sequence comes from Camelina sativa, assembly GCF_000633955.1. Lineage (NCBI taxonomy): Eukaryota > Viridiplantae > Streptophyta > Magnoliopsida > Brassicales > Brassicaceae > Camelina > Camelina sativa. Next base: position 3,399,748 of record NC_025693.1, read on the forward strand.
TGGAAGGAAACAGGTTTGGGTAGTCAACTTCACTTTGTAAGAGACAGAATTGTTGAAAATTATTTTTGGACCGTTGGAATGATACACGAGCCACAATTTGGATATGTCCGACGGATCGTGGCTATAGTTGCTGCACTTATTACAGCTATTGACGATATCTACGATATCTATGGCACTCTTGAAGAACTAGAGCTCTTCACGGCTTTGGTTGAAAAGTAAGTACACTCTACTACTTATATTTATCCTCAATTTTCGTGGTATATTATCAAAACTATATAACATTATCCAAATATATATATGAGCATATATGTGTGTAAAATATGCAGTTTCCGTTTAAAAGCAATATTTAAATAATCATTTTCACACACTAATTCGCATAAATATTTTTCAAAAACCCGGTTGCCCAAAAAAAATTAAAAATTCAATAACCCCTTTTATTAGAATTATAGTTTTTTCGTTTTTGTAAATAAAATTATTAAAATAGTGATATGTTGATGATAGATTTTTAATTAGGATTTTAGTTATCTATTTTTTTCGTTTGAACCAAAAACAAATCAAAAAAATTCTCATGATATTCATTATTTACAACTTATATCTGCAGTTGGGATGTAAATCGTCTGGATGAGCTCCCCGAATACATGAAGTTGTGTTTTCTTACTTTGTACAATGAAATTAATGCCATGGGATGTGATGTTCTTAAATATAAAAATATTGACGTCATACCTTATTTCAAAAAATCGGTAAGTTCATATTTTCTTTCTTAATTATTGATGGATATTATATATAGTATTAGTTGTATTATGTATTTGTTGAAACTAGTGGGCAGATTTATGTAAAGCGTTTCTACTAGAAGCAAAGTGGTAGAAAGGAGGATACAACCCAAGCTTAGAAGAATACATGCAAAATGCCAGGGTTTCAATTTCTGCTCCAACAATCTTAATCCACTTTTACTGTGCTTTCCCTGACCAAATCTCGATTCAAGTTTTGGAGTCTTTGGTCCAACAACGACAACAAGTCGTCGGATGCTCTGCCAGTGTGTTCCGTCTATCTAATGACCTTGCAACTTCGTCGGTAAATGATCTCTCTTACCTTCTAGTTATATTTTATAAATCACATATGACTATAATTCACAAGAAGATTATATGATGATCCTGTAAGTTGTAAGTCATAAATGAAACCAAAGTTTCTAAAATCGACAACCTGAACTAGGAAGACGAAAGTCTGCTTTTCACGTACGTGAATGTGTTTGGTAAAATGTATGTAGGATGAATTGGCGAGAGGAGACGTTCTCAAATCGGTTCAATGTTACATGCATGAGACTGGAGCTTCGGAGGAAGAGGCACGTGTGCACGTGCAGCAGATGATAAGTCACACGTGGAACGAGATGAACTACGAAGCAAGAACGGCGACACGCAGTTCATCGTTACTTTCTCAAGATTTTGTGGAAGTTGCAATGAACTTGGCTCGCATGTCGCAATGCGTGTATCAGCATGGCGATGGTCATGGCTGTCCCGATAAAGCAAAGGTCGTTGATCGTATCCAAACCCTGATCGTTGATCCAGTCCCATCAGATTAAATTACACAGTAATATTAATTTTTAGTGGTAACAAAACAAATTATATTTTACTTTGTGTGGGATCTTTTTTCTTTTTGGTTTAATTGTGTGGGATCTTGGATTGCCAAGCTGATTTGAAATAAACTATCGATTTCCAAAATTATTTTTTTTTGCAAAGTTAACAGTGAACTTTATAAAGTTAAGCAAACCATGGGAGTTTGAACCAAAAAAAAAAGAAAAATGCAACCATGGGAGTATGGGACACTACACACATATAAATAAATAAAAAAGTTATCAAAAATGCTAACATTTGAAACATGGTTATGTTTCATATCAGACCAATGAATTTTACAACTTCTTTTTAGAACTTCTAATGGGCCTTTAACAGCATGACGCTAAAATATAGCCGTTTCGGTCAAACTGCGAGCAAACATGAGTGTCCAAGCTATCACAAAGTTGAATAACCCTTCAGCCATCTGTTGATTTTTGTTGAAGACATTTTAAGCAGAATGACAAAATACTATCACTATTGCACAAACAAACATTTCAAGTTTAATGGTACATTACCGGGTGAAGAACAGGAGCTTGTAAGAATTGAATACCTGCTGTTCTGCCACCAAAAAGTCCGAAGAATTGAATCATCGTCGTCCCTTCACTGCATTATCCACCGGAGAAAATTTGATTTTACATACAGTATATGAAAGAGAGACTCGTAAACGACAACGTACTAGAATCAAAATAATGCGACATCGTTAATCAACTCGACTACATCACCCATATGGAGTAGGCTTTTAACGGGCCTTTGACCCATTATGTTTATGAAAACAAAGATGTGTGGAGGCACATACATACATGAAACCGGATATAACCGAAGCTATACCAGCGTAGTAGACTAGGAGTCAATAGTCATGTTAATAATTACGCCATTATTTTCCAGTAACATCAATGTTTATGTCATAGAAACTTTTATCTCATAATTTACCAACGCTAAAAGCATGATGGAGCACTTCTTTTCATACCTAAACGGGCCATGCTTTGTTGGCAAACGTAACACGAGGATCACGAGGCTTATGTAATTTGGAAAAGATTAGATTTTGTTCGATTTCACTTTTTACGCTAATAAGAGCTGAAAAGGGCCATCGTTTTGTTGGCACATCTTAACGATAAACACATCGATATTTCTGCCTGAAAGGGCCATCGTTTTGTTGGCTAACATAATAGTGTTGTGTTCTGCCAGCCTGAAAGGGCCATTGTTTTGTTGTTGACACCCAGTGACGCGATATCTAAATGCAAATTGCTTCTCATTTACTATGTGGTAACTTCGGCCATTTGAAAAAGGGTTTATCCATCCTGGATTAGTTTCAGACTTTTTCTATAAACCTGGAGATCTATTCTGATATTAGAAAAAAAAAAAAAAATCATTTGTTTGAGTTCCTATATTAATTACATTTACATGACAATTTACATCATTTCAAAACAAACAATTCACTGATGTGCTATCTCTATTATAGTAAAAGAGAAGTACAACTTCTCCCACTACCAAAATTGCCATCAGACTTAGACTAGAAAACATTGTCATTAAGGGTAGATTAGTACTTAATCATGTCTTAGTCGGGTTTAATTTTTTAAATTACCCGAAAGTTATCAATCGGATAGTTTGTATTTTGTAGTTATAGCCAATTACGACAATAGAATCCTAAATAGAATCATAAATGGGTTTCACATTTTTAACAAGTGAGCTTTTTTTGTTTTTTTCCAATTTTTCCCCCCGATGAACATAATTTTAGAATCTCATATGTGTATTGGAGAATTCAATTTGTTTCCCTCATGATCCTTTGCTGGACAAATAACAACGTTGGAGAAGGCGCTTGCCGGTGGGGATTCACCGGAATTATGCCATGTTCGATAAAAAAAATGAGATAATGATTAATTGATGGATCTAACATACAGTTCTGTGCAAAACTCATAAAATCATGAAAAAAATCAAGTGCTAGCGTGATTTTGCAGAAATGGAATCTGCAAAAATCCAATCTTAAGGAAGAAGATAAGGATAATTTAGTAATTTACTCTTAACTAAAAAAAATTGAGTGGGTTCGAACCCAAGACCAAGTCGTACATCGAACTCAGCCTCTCACCACCAGACTATACTAAATTATACAGAATGGGTTAAAAACAAACTATATATTCACCATCACAACTGATAAAAATATAAATAAAATTATCATTAATTGCCGTAAAAAATCTTAACAAAATATTCTATAAATATGACATATTAATTTCAAAGATATTGTTTTGTCCTAAAGTTTTGGTAACTTATAAAATTAAGTACTTATTATAGATTAATCGTATAAAATTAACATTTACTAAAATGTTAACAATAAAAATTAATTCAAATCATCATTAACTGCTAGAACAGACTTAACAAAAATATTTCAGAAACATCGGATATTGATTTAGCAAATATTGATAGGTCCTACTGTCCTAGATTTTGGAAACTATTACAATTAATATAATCTTTTGAGTGAATATAATAGCACATTCGAATTTATACTAACTACAATTCTTTCAAACTTTTTAAATATATTCTTTAATTAGCATAATTAATAATTAATAGAAATGATACAAATCTCATAATATCATAAATATATTCCATTATTTAGTTTGCAATTGCGTCAATCCCAAAAGCACAATTGGAATCATATTCTTTTTGGAATCATATTCTTTATATATACAATCTTAATTTCCAAATTATCTTATTTTCACAGATTTTCTAAACTAATTCCATCACTACACCTTCATTAGCATATTCAGATGTTATATATCATATTCATATGTTTAAAAAATATATTATATTGAGATGTTTAAAGATTAAATTATCCTAACCATGTTTAAAAGGTAAATTGTTCTTATTTTACAGGATTGGGACTCATTTGAGAAATTGCAACTATACAAAATTTTATTCTTATAATGGTCAAATTGTTAAGTTTCTTATACAATCTATGCTCTTATTTATTTACAACAGGTTCAAGAAAATTTTATTGTTGATGCAACTACATTTTCTTCCAAGCAAGAAGCAATGGAGCAAAGGAATTCTGGATGATGAGAACTAAGGGGAATGGCCACACATAGAAAAAAACAACTAAGTAATTAGAATTTTTAAATGTGAAAATATTATCTTGGAGAAAACTATAGTTAACTATACTATTTATATATTTTATTGAGCCAAATACTATGTATTTTCTTACTTAAGGGAAATAATACTTGCATGTGTCACACAAGTTTCTTTTTAGTCGGTATTATGGTTTTTCTAAATGAAATTTTGGTAATTTTCATTCTCATTTATATTGTATGTCCTTACGTAATTATTTTACTCTCAATTGTACTCTTAAAATTTTTTAATATTAAATATGTTTAATTTCTTCTTCTAATCCTAACTCATCATAATACCATTTACTCAGATTGTTTTTTTTTTTTTATCTTTTATTTTATTCAAACTTCTTACAATAATATTGGAAATGAAAATGAAAATGAATAGTATATACAGTCTGTTATGGATCGTAGTATCCGCAAATATTCTTCGTAGTGCTATTTTTTTTTTCAGTTTATTTCTTTTTGTTATATCAAAACTCATTATATTATTATTTATTATATTTTCTTTATTATTTAATACTATTTTATCCTAACTCTTTACACAAATATATAGTTTCCAATAATCAACCGTGATATAGCAAAATAAAAATGTAACATATTTCAATCTGTTATGAATCGTATATATCTATAAATATTCCCCGGCGCTGTAGCGCGGGTCCGATCCTAGTTTTAAATGCAAAAAGCAACGCTTACGCTTCGTAGTAGTATTTGTTTGTTTGTGTTTTTTGTATATGCGTTTAAGATTCGTAGAATATCTTAATTTTAAAACCCTTACATATCATGACATGGTATCATGACATGTTGTTGTTGACATAATGGTACTCCTTAAATCCAAAATCTAGTTTTTTTTTTACGGATATGAAAAACAATATACTCCCTCTGTTCTATTTTATAAGATTTTTTTTATTTAAAATCACAAAGTTTAAGAAACTATAAATGTATTTTTATTTATACATGACATAATATTATTTAATATTTATTTAAAAGAGTTTAACCAATTAGATAAAAGACTGCAGAATACAAATAGTCATGATATACTAAATAAACATAAATAATGCATTGAACTTTAAAAAAATCTTATAAAATGAAACAAAAATAAAAGACTAAAAGATTTATAATTTGGAACAGAAGGAGTATTATAAATTATCATAAATACATCATTTTGTAATTAACATTGTTTCAAACCTTTAAACTAATAATATTCAATTATTTCAATTAAAGTTTACAGTTTATCATTGATAACTAATTAAAATAAATGAAAAACTAAATTTTATGGCTTTTCGCAATAATTTTCTTTTCTAAAAATTGAATTAATAAGGAATAAAATGAGTATTATTTAGTTCAAGATAAATACAATAACACAGTTAACCCTAGACTTGTGGTATGTTAAAATACCATAATTGCTTAAGTTCACATTTGCTTTTTAAATTTATAAATACATACAAATGTATTTTTATAGAAAAAAAATGTGTGTAAAATCTTATAAATATGTGTACAATCTCATAAATATTTTATAATCTTATAAAATCTTGTAAACCCTTATAAATCATTTAGAAATACTTGGACGAGATTCTTATCCTATGACGAGATACGGAAATGTTATGAGATTTAAAATTAAGTTCTAAGAAACTTAATTATTTGCATGATATGGAAATGTTATGAGATAAAAATGGACAACTGAAAGGAGAAACTTTGAAAACGAGTACAGCAAAAGAGACATTTGTAAAGATGCTCCATTTTTCAAATGAGATTACTAAATTTAACCAAACGCAAAAGGGAAAAAACGTGGCTATATGTTTATGTGACTAAGTGCCACAAAATATTTTGTGGTTAACTTGTAGCAACTTAACGGCGGATAGCAACAATTATCAGTTAGCCACACAATATTTTTTTCCCTATAGATATTAACACAATAGCCACAAAAATATGGGCATAGTTACAATATAGAATTCAAAAAAAAAAATTGCATTATAGAATTCAAATTTGGCACCTTGGCTTCAAAATCAAGACTAAAAGAACAATTCTTCATTGGGAAAAAAGCTTAAAAGTACTTTATCTATTTTTATTTTGGACAAATAATACCTGTTTTTTTAAAGTTGAAAATAATACTTCATTAATTAATTAAGATTGATTAATATCCCAATTTTTAAATATTGTAAGTTTAATACCTGGCATCCCCTATTTAATATTTCGAAAGTACACAACTTCTTTTTGGTAGACTATATAATAGTTATAAGTTATAAAGTTATAGTTATTATTTGATTCATTAGTTGGTTACAAAATAGGTTATATGGGTTAACTTATACATAGATACATTTAAAAAGAATATCCCAAGAATAATACAACTTAAAAGAAATAAAATCTCTAACAACCATATACTGTTAGGCCATATATACTTTTAGGCAATTAAAAAATATATATAATAAAATCTCGAAAATTAATTAAAACGAAATAATATTTTACCTAACACTCCTCCAAACTTTTAGTATAAATCATTGATATTTTCATTCACCGAAATACACTCTATTCATACCAAAAAAATTGTTCAATCCATAAAATATTCAAGCTTTAGTAATATTATTCTTTAAAAAAATATCTATTAAACTAAAATTTTAACTGAGTAACGGAACAAAATTTGAATATTTAAATTCAATTTCATATATTTCTTTGTTGAATTGTATAGTTTAATATATTTTAAACTTTTAAAATAAATTAATTTGAAATATTTTAAAATAGTTTAATTTGATATTTTTAAAAATATCATAAATATATGATAGATCAAAAAGTTAAAAATTATAAACACTCTAATTTGATTTGTTATAGCACGAATCAATAATATGTCACTATAATATGAAATAATTCCAAGAAATATGAGCAAAGGTTAAAATTTCAAGAAATATGATTTCTCAGATTAAATTAAAGTTTAGAATAATGTTGTTTCGTAGGCTTTTTCTCGGTTAAGATGATTTTGACAAACATACGTTACATTAATATGCGGTATACTACGGGTTAACTCACAATATTAACAATCAAAATATAATGTATAATTTTAAACACTTAACAAATCAAATAAAAAAAATAAATTAATTTTTTATCACATAACTTAACTTGTGGTATGCCACGAGTTAATTATCTAGATCTACTAGAATAGATCTTACAAAATATATGTTATTTTCATAATTCATATTCAGCATATGATTTGGCATAGTATTCCATCCAAAAAAACTTTTAAAATAAATAAAATAATCACATATATGATGTTTTTGAATAAAAATTACATGATAAACAAAAGAAATTTCAACCCGTGCTAGAGCACGGGTTATATTCTAGTATGTATTATTATTTTAAAATTACAATTTTGTCTTTAAGAATATTAAATTTCTATTTGTTTTCAAACAAAACAAAAATAAGTAATTAAAAAAAAAAAAAAGACCGAGAACTTCATCTTATTCCTCTTACATTTTCTAAGAACCCAATGTGTAGATTTGAATTCGATTTATTCATCAAAAACCTAATAAGATTTGATAAGAGTTCTTTCTGGATTTATATTCTCTCAATTTAAGGAAGAAAGAAACATGAACGAAAACTAGAATTTAAAGATCTAACAAATAACAGAAAGGAAAAAAGATTGTCAGCTACACAGACTATTGTCGAACACATGGCTACACATCTGAAGTAAACTAATGGATACTCAGCTACACCAACTTAATGTTTTGCATGACCACATGTACGAGGTTTATAAGGTTATGCGTTTAACATCATTAACATTGAATCCCGGGTAACCGGTCGCCGATCTCCGGCATTGACTCGCCGTTGACTCATCCAGACCCAATTAACTGAACCCGCTTGACGAATACCGACCCGAATCAAATACTTAAGACCCGACCCGATTTTGGTTTTTTTAATGGATCAAATTAATTGGGCCTTAATTATCTAAATACCCAATCTATTAAGATCCAACAAATTTCATCGTCAGTAACAACTAAAAAGTTAAAAAGATCTTCGTTTATCGACCTGTGGTGAAGAAAAATCCCCCTTTTTCACTTAGGGTTTACTTTGAGAAAATAAACAATTGAGACTACCAAAGTGTAATGTGGTGAAATCGCTACTTGAAATCGAGCTAGAAGACAAAGTCGTGTATTGATTCTCGTTCCAATGAGGTATATTCTAAGTTATCTGTTGTCGGTTTTGATTTCTTTACATGTTTGTGGATCTGAGCAACTGAGCAATCAGAGAATGTAGGGTTGTTGTCGGTTTTGATTTCTTTACATCTTTGTGGATCTGAGCAAGTGGGTTTGTAGGGTTGTTGTCGAGAACTTTATGGGCTTGATTTGGGTTTATTCCTGAAAATGTCGGGTCTTTGTTTATATAATAGTTGTCGGGTTAAAGTGAAAGTTGTGGGGTTTTGTTTTGCCTTTATACATTGTTCATGTTGGGTGAAAAATAATTTGCAGACACTGTTTTAATTGTCTTTTTTGGCTTATATCTTTTTCTTCTCATTTTTTGTAGTGAGAAGATTAAAGTTAAGGTGAAATGTCATCATTCTGGCATTTTCAAAACCGACGGTGGAGTGTTAAACTACGTTGATGGAAAAGTTGAAGTAGTAGAGGTGGATTCTGTTACAATCTTCGAAGATGTACTCATATATTTGCTTGAAAAGCAAGTCAAAAACATTGGGAAAATGTGGTACAAGCTACCGTTTGAGGAATTATCAGATAGGATGCCACTGTTCAAAAATGTTGATGCTAATAAGAAGAAGTTGGTTGCAAAAGGACGTTGGATGGGAGAGATAGACATATTTTTTGAAAAGGCAGACGCAGATTCACTTGAGGGCACATTACCTGCGGAAAAGGTGATAGAAGATGCAAAATTAGTTCTTAAGGATAATGTGAGTGAAGATGAAGGTAGTGATGGCCAGAAATCAGATGCTGGATTATCTGAATCATCAGACTCGGAGGGTGAAGATGACATTCGTGAGAATGATGCTGAGATTGTTGAGGAGGACATACAAGTTTTCAACAATGAAAATTACGAGGAACAGATTCTGGATGAAGATGAAGAATATCCTGCAACCAATGATGAATCTGGTGATGAAGAACAACAAGCTGAGAGGTTGGTTAGAAGAGATTTACTTGATGTTCAGCTTAAGGCAATTGTTCTGTTCTGGGAGTGATTTTAAGAAGAACATCATCAAATATATCTTGAAAACGAGGCGTAATGTTGTTTACTCGAGGTGGGAGAAGAAGAAGCTCGAGGCTAAATGTAAAGGAAAAGGGTGTCATTGGGAAATTTATTGTTCAGTGGAGAATCCTATTGGGAAGTGGATGGTGAAGCGTTATCATAATGAACATCTATGTCATCCAACAGGAAGGTGTGAGCTTATAAAGACTCCTATAATTGCTGATCTCTTCTTGGAAGATATTAGAAGAGATCCAGAGATGAGTGGTCCAGAGATAAAAGATGAAATGAAGAGAAGATACAACATTATTATCTCACCAAACCAGACTAAAGTTGCTAGAAGACGGATATTTGATAGGCTCCAAGCAGAATGTGATGAGCAGTTTTCAAGGTTAAGAGACTATGAGTTGCAGCTTTGTAAAACGAATGATGGTACTACTGTGGAGATTAATACAACAACAAGGGATGATGGTAGTGAAGCATTCTCACAAATGTACATTTTCTTTGAGGCTTTGAGAAGTGCTTGGAAGCAGAACTGCAGACCAATCATTGGTCTGGATGCGACGTTCTTGAAGCACTCTATGAAAGGACAGATGCTTACTGCTGTTGGAAGGGATCCGAACAACCAGATTTTTCCAATAGCTTGGGCTGTGGTGGATTGTGAGAACAATCCCAACTGGGAATGGTTTGTTCGTAAGCTAAAGGAAGACCTTGGGTTGGGGTTAGGTGAGAACATCACTCTTATATCTGACATGCACAAAGGATTGATTCATGGTGTTGCGACTGAATTACCAATGGCAGAGCATCGAGCTTGTGCTAGGCACATTTACTCAAACTTGAAAAAATTTCACAAGGAAAATATGTTGAAGCCACTATTCTAGAGAGTTGCTAGCAGCTACAATGAAGCTGATTATAATGAAAATTTGGCTGTATTCAAGGAGTTTGATCCGCAGGCTCACAAAACTTTAATGCAGAAGGATCCACACACATGGTGCATGGCATTCTTTAGAGTCGGATGTTGTTGTGCTGATACACACAACAACCATACTGAGTCATACAATCGAACTTTGAAGATTGCAAGGAGGAAGCCCTTTGTGACTATGCTCGAACTGGTTAGAAGGGATGCAATGCAAAGGGTTGCCAACAGGTCCACTATTGCTGGAAAAGAAGCTGCAAAATACACAAAGAAGGCAAGGAAGGAGCTGGAGAAATCATGTGATGAAGCAAAATACTGTGCAATGATTTCAAGCACTGGTGGAGAGTATGAGATTGTTGAATTCGGGACAGGCTATGCAGTGTCATTCGGAAAGCGTACTTGTGCCTGCAGAAAATGGGATTTGACAGGTATACCATGTCGTCATGCTGTATGTGCAATCAGAGAAATGAATCTGGAGGTGGAAGACTATATATCGGACTACTACTTGACAGCTAAATGGCAAGCGACATATAGGAGAGGTTTAAGACCCATCAATGGATCCAAATTTTGGGTTAAATCTGGTAAACCCCGCATTGCTGCACCTCCTTATAAACGTCCAGCTGGAAGACCTAAGGGTAAGGCCAGGATCAAGGGTCTTAATGAGTCACCAAGCAAGAAGAAGAAGTCTCAGACAAAGGTTGACCGAAAAGGAAGAGTAATGACTTGTGGTCTTTGTGGTGAAAAGGGGCATAATTCGAGAAAATGTCCTCATGAGGTATTTCTTGTTGTTCATGAATGTTTGATTGTTCATTTTTGTTATTTTCATGGTTAGCTGATTTGCTTCTTTATATCTTGGTAGTCTCCGGAGAGCAGGGCAAAGACAAGGAGACTAAACGATGTCCCACTGTTGGAAGCGCAAGATCATGCTGAAATGGAAGCAGCGTTTGTAGAAATTGAGTCAACAACAGTTGAAGTCCAACAACCTGAAGTTCAAGATGTTTCTTCATCTGCACCGCAAAGAAGCTTTGTTTCTCGGTTACTTTTTGGATGAGGTTGCTAGATGAGTATCAGAGAGGTTTTTTGGACGATGGGATGTGTAACGCCCCCGAACCGTACTATGACCACTAAGGCCATCGGACAGCCACGGGACGCCACTTGTGGAATTGCACCAAGGTGATCCGGTCGAGGGACGGAAGCTGCAGACTTCCCGACCGGTCCTCCCTAGCACAGTCCCACCCGCAGCCGAGGTTACTTAGGCTTTGCAACCCTCGCGGCCTGGTGCGTTGTGTTAGCCCGGACTAGGCTGAGTATCAGTTGCAACTTGCCATGCTTTCCTGAAAACCGTATATATATATCACTTTAATAAGATACTTCATCGAAAATAAATCATTAAAGTAATATATATAAAGATAGTCGGAAAACTTTACACTTGTTCTTTTAAGAAAATATAGGGTTTTACAAGAAACACAAGAAAACCCTATCCGGTACCCTAACGTTTGCTCCGGCTCTAGACTCACTTAGGTTTCCCTGCAAAACCACAACAAATGAGACATGAGTAATCTAAGATTACTCAGTGAGTCTGGGTACCCCCTTTCTATCCTAAACAGGATATTACTTCCCCAAACCGACTACCCCGGCAATCCCAAGAAGCTAGCAAGCCACAACAACTAGCAAATAACATCAAAGCAACGCAACAAAAGCTTAGCGGAAGCAATTCAAACAACAACATGCAAGAGAGGTTAGATCAACGCGACTCGACTCGACGCTCTAAATCCTCTACACGGCTAGCAAGGACGACTAGGATAAACAAGGAACTCTTGAACTACCCTAACTCCTTGACCGAATAACCAAACAAGACGTCTAGAGTACAACAAGGATCACTTGAAATACCCTAAACTCTTTAACAACACGCAACACACAACATGTAAAGACGACTAGACATAAACAAGGGACACTTGATTACTCTAGACTCTTTACTCCTAGGGCCCTTCGATAATCTGTTCCGTTCCAATCCTTCCCATGCCGAGACCACAAAGTTCTCCGGCATGAACCCACCTTTAGCTACATCGTCATGTAGCGGTTACGCTGGTAGCTAGCCAGCCGTAACAATGTCCCCGCGTGAGTGGTCGTCGGGAACTCACGCGTGACAAACGCTTATGGAACCAGAATTATCGACACATTACACTAGCTACGACTCAAGAAACACATTCAAGAGACTAGCTAAAATAAAACACCACCTCCATTCAAGCAACGATTCATCAAGCACGCATGCAAGAAATCGACCAAGAACAAATCATGCAATAATCACACAAGAAGCGAGATAGGAAATCAAGCAACTTAGGATTATTGTATACGCATGCAAACAATCAAACAAGAAAACCCATCATGAAATAATCAACAAGAAGCAAGATAATAGATCAAGCAACTTAAGATCATTTTACATGCATGCAAACAACATAATCGACTTAAGCAAAACAAATGCAACAAGTCCTAATATGCATGCAACCAAATAAGATTTAACCGTTTAAATCTTTAGTCCAATTTACACATGCAAGGCCATTCGATTTAACCCATTAAACCCTTAGGTTCATTTAGCATGCTATTAATCCCATCTGA
>NC_025693.1:3414667-3420576 GCF_000633955.1 Camelina sativa
CCCCAAACCGACTACCCCGGCAATCCCAAGAAGCTAGCAAGCCACAACAACTAGCAAATAACATCAAAGCAACGCAACAAAAGCTTAGCGGAAGCAATTCAAACAACAACATGCAAGAGAGGTTAGATCAACGCGACTCGACTCGACGCTCTAAATCCTCTACACGGCTAGCAAGGACGACTAGGATAAACAAGGAACTCTTGAACTACCCTAACTCCTTGACCGAATAACCAAACAAGACGTCTAGAGTACAACAAGGATCACTTGAAATACCCTAAACTCTTTAACAACACGCAACACACAACATGTAAAGACGACTAGACATAAACAAGGGACACTTGATTACTCTAGACTCTTTACTCCTAGGGCCCTTCGATAATCTGTTCCGTTCCAATCCTTCCCATGCCGAGACCACAAAGTTCTCCGGCATGAACCCACCTTTAGCTACATCGTCATGTAGCGGTTACGCTGGTAGCTAGCCAGCCGTAACAATGTCCCCGCGTGAGTGGTCGTCGGGAACTCACGCGTGACAAACGCTTATGGAACCAGAATTATCGACACATTACACTAGCTACGACTCAAGAAACACATTCAAGAGACTAGCTAAAATAAAACACCACCTCCATTCAAGCAACGATTCATCAAGCACGCATGCAAGAAATCGACCAAGAACAAATCATGCAATAATCACACAAGAAGCGAGATAGGAAATCAAGCAACTTAGGATTATTGTATACGCATGCAAACAATCATACAAGAAAACCCAACACGAAATAATCAACAAGAAGCAAGATAATAAATCAAGCAACTTAAGATTATTTTACATGCATGCAATCAACATAATCGACTTAAGCAAAACAATTGCAACAAGTCCTAATATGCATGCAACCAAATAAGATTTAACCGTTTAAATCTTTAGTCCAATTTACACATGCAAGGCCATTCGATTTAACTCATTAAACCCTTAGGTTCATTTAGCATGCTATTAATCCCATCTGACTTTTATGCAATAAAAATTGCTAACAAACTTCAACTCCCAATTCGCATGCAATAGCCTTGTCCAAATTTTAAGTAAGTCCAATTTACTTAAATGCATCCAAATTCTTCTTTAACCAAGTATTGAGTGAGTCCCAATTATTTTGCATGCAACCACTTCATTTTCGCATGATGATTCTAGCAAGAATCCCATCATGTTTGCATGCAACCTACTCCAATCGCAACTACATGTACTACACTACATGCACTACCTCAGACTCACCTCTTGCGCAATCGTCGATGATACTCGGACTTCACAGCACCACCCGATCAGACCACTCGCTCCTACTCCGCGTCAACTGCTTCTCGCTACGTCGGTCGCAACCCGTTCTTTTCCCCAATGATCGTCGGCACAACCGTCGGCCTTTCTCAGCGTTTTCTAAGCGTACGCGTCGATCACTTCTCCTCTCGATCTCCTTCTTGATCACTCTTGATCTTTCTCTCGATAACTCTCTTGATTCCTCTCGATTTTAGGTGAAACAAGAGAGCTTATGAACTTAAAGAAATTTGGGAAATGAGAGAATGTAATCCCACATCCTCTATTTATAAGCTCAACTCTCCTCTCATCCCCTTAGTGCTCTTTGACAAATGGCGTCCTCTTTGGCTGCATGTTGGGCATGTAGCTCCTCCACCAATGGCAGCTCACCACTTAAGCCACTAATTCTCCTTGTATTAGTGCATGTAAATCTCCCCATTAGTGCATGTAATCCCTTCTTATTAGTGCATGTGGGTTAAGTGAGCTTAATCATAAGCTTTCAGCCAATTGAATTTCGCCACTCCGCTAATCTCCTTGGATTAAGCTAATCCCCCCACTATCTCTTCTTAATCACCTTGAATTTTTAATTCCCCCCACTAATTCTTCCTTGATTATTTTAATTCTCCACTTTCCTCAATTTTTATTGGTCAAAATTTTGAGGAAACACTAAATTTTCCCAAAATGTTTGATCCTTCGTCCGGCACCTTCGACGTTCTCTCCGGCGCTTCTCGACANGGAAATGAGAGAATGTAATCCCACATCCTCTATTTATAAGCTCAGCTCTTCTCTCATCCCCTTAGTGCTCTTTGACAAATGGCGTCCTCTTTGGCTGCATGTTGGGCATGTAGCTCATCCACCAATGGCAGCTCACCACTTAAGCCACTAATTCTCCTTGTATTAGTGCATGTAAATCTCCCCATTAGTGCATGTAATCCCTTCTTATTAGTGCATGTGGGTTAAGTGAGCTTAATCATAAGCTTTCAGCCAATTGAATTTCGCCACTCCGCTAATCTCCTTGGATTAAGCTAATCCCCCCACTATCTCTTCTTAATCACCTTGAATTTTTAATTCCCCCACTATTTCTTCTTAATCACCTTGAATTTTTAATTCCCCCCACTAATTCTTCCTTGATTATTTTAATTCTCCACTTTCCTCAATTTTTATTGGTCAAAATTTTGAGAAAACACTAAATTTTCCCAAAATGTTTGATCCTTCGTCCGGCACCTTCGACGTTCTCTCCGGTGCTTCTCGACTCGGTCAGATCATTTTCTCGACCGTTCGGACGTTCTGCTCGGTACGTTCGGCAGTCTATCGGGCAATTTGGACCGTACGCCTCGGCGATACGTCTCGGGCAACTTTGACTATACGTCTCGGATATCTCGACACTCTCTCGAGTCATCGGCAGTTTCCCTCGAGCTTTCGACGATTTTCTCGAGTACTCGGCATATCCCTCGAGTTTCGACAATTTCTCGAGTACTTGGCAACTCCCTCGAGTATCGACAATTTTCTCGAGTACTCGGCATCTCCCTCGAGTCTCGACAATTTTCTCGATCTTCTCGACCACTTGTCTTAGTAAATACTTAGGGTCTCGACCGTGCGTCCGGTACTTCGGTCTTGGCTCGGCCATTCTTCGACTTACACATATTTCTCCGGACTTCCTTGGGCCATTCACCTTTATTTCCCTTCTTCTTCTTTCTTGGGTCTTTTCCGTCCCATTTCTTCGACTTTTTTTTGTTTAAAATTTCTATTCTTGGTGAGGGTCATTACATTCTCCTCCCCTTATAAGAATTCGTCCCCGAATTCTCATGCCTTCTCCTTCTTTTTGGTTGATGTCAATATTCCTTGACACAGATGTCATTGCTTTGGGTTTACTATCACTTCAACAACTTAACAAATCTTCTTTTGGCTGCTTCCTCGCATCGCCTTGCTTCTCCAATTATACCACCGTTTCTCTTAAACACCCGATCATTTGTGGTTGATGCTTTTTGGTAAGCTTCTTCATCTCCAGCATTCCCTTGGCTCCTCTTAATTTTTATGTCCTCCAATACTAAGGCTTTTGCCTTGTTGCTTCATGACTTGCCCACTACGTGGACTTCTTAGTTCAATACTTCTCTTTCTTCAGCTTGTTCCTGACTCCTTTCTTTTCTCCAACGTTTTAATACTTCCTCGTACAACTCCGTACTCTCTTTAATTTATGAATCACCGTGCTTTGCTCCTTTGGTTCCCCCCAGTTTTTTTTTTTACCTCGATCTTCTTTCTCCAATTCTTTTAACTTCATCTTCCTTAGGACTTCTAACTCCTCCAACGCTTTTAGCTTCACGCTCTATTGGTTTTCAACTTTTCCCAATGCCCTTGGCTCCATAAAACCTCTCCCTAGGTTACTCTGAGCCCCACTACGAACTTCTTCATCAACTCGCATACTTTTGAAATTTGGTTTGATAACCTTTCCCATACCTTGCCCCTTAGCATAGAAATGTTGTTTCTCTTGCCGCCAATTATTTTTTTGCTCCCTCTTTGTCTATTCATAGACTCTTCTTTTCACGCATTATCTTTTTGCGTCCTCCTTGTCCACTCCTTGGACCATGCACTATTTCTCTTGCACTTTTTGGGTCATGTTCACTTCGACCCCTTTAGTTTCGCCATTGTCAATCGATTCTGCACTATTCTTTCTTCCTCGAATTTCTTTGCGTTCGCCGCAACCTTTCTCATCATTTCTATTCTCCTTTTCGCATCATTATTCCAAACTGGCTGCTCTGCTTCCGCTGAACACCCCCTTGGACTCCCTTGGACATCTTCTCTTTTGTCTGATCGCGCTTAGTGGTGTCTTACGTGAATCCTCATCGATTGCGTGCAAGTTAATCATGCAAAAGCTTATGCAATATATTAACTATGCAAACCTATAAAACTCAAGCAACAATCAAAGCAAGTGATAAAACAAGCAAGGATTAGCAAGAAGTTTTAAACAATAAAACCAACAACACCAGCAACATTACGGCTAGAGAACATAGGGTACTTTTTACAAACCGATTTGAAAAAGCTACACAAGTTCTAAACCATCCTAGCCGAAAATACTAAGGGTTCGGATTCTAGACAACAACAACAGAGGTTAAGTCTAGAAACAACAAAAGAATACTATCCAACCCTTACACATAAACCCCAAAAAAAACTTCCCTTACACCCCAGTATCCTACTGGTTCCTGAGCCTAGTACACGCTTCGCACGTGCACACCCATTCCCTGGCTGGCTCATCAGGTGGCGGTTCGGCGGGAGACTCGGTTGAGGTAGAGGCAGCAGACATCGAGGTTCCAGCTTGATTTGTCGGGCTCACTTCAACTCTTTCGGTTCGACCTATCGGGTTCATTCCCGTTCCTTCGAATGAATTGGTCGAGTTCATTCTCTCTCGCACCATCTGGTATGGACATTCATGAACATAATGTCCTCTTCCACCACACACGGTACATACCATAAACTCCGGGTCCGGAAAATGTTGAGGCCTCGTCCTCCAACAATGATTGTTCGGATGCCCCGGTTCCCCACATGCTTCACACCGCCTCCAATACCTCATGCGGTTTGGGTTTGGGCAGCGATAGGCAAAGTGCCCTCGCTCTCCGCACCATTCACAGTTCTCGTCCGTCGGGTCACACATGCGTCTCAACGCCAGCCTCCAGCAATATCTTGTCCAATGCCCCACGCCTTCGCACCACTCGCAATAGGGCGTGTTCCTCATATGAACTTGGTTTGGGTAGACTACCCTTTTCCTGGCAGTGGCTCGCACTCTAAGCCTGCCTCTTGGTTGGAACGTTATGGAGTGCATCTCCAACTCCCCTTTTGCCTGCAGCTCTTGGTAATACTCCCTTGTTCTCTTCAAACTCGTACTACTTTCTCCAATTTCCATCCTTAGTTGCTCTCGGTTCTCCCTTCTCAGCTCATACGCCTTAGCGAGCATTTCCAAATCCACGTCAATTGGTTCCTCTTCTTGGTCCTCCTCTTGTCCCGGCAACACCATTTGCAACGGTACAACTCTAATGGGACTATTGCGCCTTGGCACAATC
This sequence comes from Camelina sativa, assembly GCF_000633955.1. Taxonomy (NCBI): domain Eukaryota; kingdom Viridiplantae; phylum Streptophyta; class Magnoliopsida; order Brassicales; family Brassicaceae; genus Camelina; species Camelina sativa. The sequence goes on from NC_025693.1 coordinate 3,420,011, forward strand.
TGATTCTGCTCCGCCTGACTTGGTACGTGTTGGTCTGGCATTAGGAGGTCTGGCTCTCCTCGGTCTCGTGCAACTTGACTCGATTCCCCTCGTTCTCTCACGACTTGGCTCGAACTGGCCCATCGCCTCACATTCCCTCTCGGCTCCGTACTAGCCTCAATTTCTCGGTCTCCGTCTCTCCTTGGTTCCACTATAAAAGTCGGAATCCCCTCATCGTCACTTGACACAAGATCGATCACCTCTACTTCCCTGATCCGCTTCTCAGTCTTAGAGTCTCCATCAATCAGATTCTCTTCTCCATTGGCTTCCGGTACCATGACTTCCCCGTCACCCTCACTTACTTGCTCCGGTGAGCGCATCTCATGTAACATAAGTTGGATCCTCGTAAGCGTCTCGGGTCTCTCCTCCGTAGATTGCTCCATACCGCTAGTGCCTCCGATCTCGGGTACCACTCCCACAGTACTAGCATTGCCTCCTTCCTCCGGCACATACACATCGGTCAAGAAATTGAGAATCTTCTCGACTGTCTCCGGGTACTCCCTCAAGTGTTCCTCGGGACTAACATC
>NC_025693.1:3422984-3481319 GCF_000633955.1 Camelina sativa
AGACTCACCTCTTGCGCAATCGTCGATGATACTCGGACTTCACAGCACCACCCGATCAGACCACTCGCTCCTACTCCGCGTCAACTGCTTCTCGCTACGTCGGTCGCAACCCGTTCTTTTCCCCAATGATCGTCGGCACAACCGTCGGCCTTTCTCAGCGTTTTCTAAGCGTACGCGTCGATCACTTCTCCTCTCGATCTCCTTCTTGATCACTCTTGATCTTTCTCTCGATAACTCTCTTGATTCTTCTCGATTTTAGGTGAAACAAGAGAGCTTATGAACTTAAAGAAATTTGGGAAATGAGAGAATGTAATCCCACATCCTCTATTTATAAGCTCAGCTCTCCTCTCATCCCCTTAGTGCTCTTTGACAAATGGCGTCCTCTTTGGCTGCATGTTGGGCATGTAGCTCCTCCACCAATGGCAGCTCACCACTTAAGCCACTAATTCTCCTTGTATTAGTGCATGTAAATCTCCCCATTAGTGCATGTAATCCCTTCTTATTAGTGCATGTGGGTTAAGTGAGCTTAATCATAAGCTTTCAGCCAATTGAATTTCGCCACTCCGCTAATCTTCTTGGATTAAGCTAATCCCCCCACTATCTCTTCTTAATCACCTTGAATTTTTAATTCCCCCACTATTTCTTCTTAATCACCTTGAATTTTTAATTCCCCCCACTAATTCTTCCTTGATTATTTTAATTCTCCACTTTCCTCAATTTTTATTGGTCAAAATTTTGAGGAAACACTAAATTTTCCCAAAATGTTTGATCCTTTGTCTGGCACCTTCGACGTTCTCTCCGGCGCCTCTCGACTCGGTCAGATCATTTTCTCGACCGTTCGGACGTTCTGCTCGGTACGTTCGGCAGTCTATCGGGCAATTCGGACCGTACGCCTCGGCGATACGTCTCGGGCAACTTTGACTATACGTCTCGGATATCTCGACACTCTCTCGAGTCATTGACAGTTTCCCTCGAGTTTTCGACGATTTTCTCGAGTACTCGGCATATCCCTCGAGTCTCGACAATTTTCTCGAGTACTCGGCAACTCCCTTGAGTATCGACAATTTTCTCGAGTACTCGGCATCTCCCTCGAGTCTCGACAATTTTCTCGATCTTCTCGACCACTTGTCTTAGTAAATACTTAGGGTCTCGACCGTGCGTCCGGTACTTCGGTCTTGGCTCGGCCATTCTTCGACTTACACATATTTCTCCGGACTTCCTTGGGCCATTCACCTTTATTTCCCTTCTTCTTCTTTCTTGGGTCTTTTCCGTCCCATTTCTTCGACATTTTTTTGTTTAAAATTTCTATTCTTGGTGAGGGTCATTACAGGATGGATGGTATGTTGACGGTTTTTGGGATGGTGTATCACCGGCTTCTGTTTTTTGTACACATACTTAATCGGTTGGCCATAATTTTTGTTCACTTTGGTCTCTTAATTGGCCTCTAAGTTGGTCTTTCGGTCATGTAATTTGAACCAAATTTGGTATGTATTTGGTCCCATTTTAATACTTGAATCGGGAATTGATTTAGACTCTCATAAATTTTGCCTGCGTCCAATAGCCCGAATAAAACACAATTTCATTACAAAAAGTACAATGATACTACATTCCCCATTATCATACAGAGGACACCAAGCATGGTTACAAAACTACAAAATACCTTAACCAATGTCACATTCAATCAAACATGATAGATCCAAAAGACATTAACAAAAGCCACATTCTACAACGATGATAGATCCAAAAGACACTAACCAAAGTCACATTCAACCAAATATGATAGCTCCAATGACACACACAAGCAATCCTATCATTCCCGTGATGGCTACTCGTTGACGAAAAACAATTGTTTCCATCTCATCAATCTTTGTCTTCATTCCAAGCTGGATAGAATTCTTCTCTTCTTCTTCGGTCTCCTTAGATGATATCACCAATTGAAGCCTAGCTAAATCACCCCGAAGCTCCATGATTGTGGTTGTTAGTTGATCGATAATTTTATTCTTCTCATTAATTTCAGCTTGCGCTTCCAGTAGTGCTCTTTTCGGCCATCCATTCACCTCTTCTTCATCAAACCACCTAAAGTATTTGCAGTGACCATTACCACCTTCCTAACATACACATCAAATGCCCTCTTAATCAACAAATATCATCACCTTAACATTGTTAATGACATGAAATTTCATACCTTGTACAGCTCACAACCAAAAAACCTTCGATTTGGATTTTGAACCGTTTTAGATTTGAAAATCTTTGCCGGTAATCCACAATCACAAACTACCTGTCCTATAGATCTGCTGTTGCCCGAAGATCCGAGCTCAATTCCATCTTCTCTCCTTCTTTGATCTCCTTCGACTAAGAACCCTAAAAATCAATTTTTCTATCTTTGGGGAAAAAGTATATCGTTGGTCGATTTGGGGGAAATCAATTCTTAATAGATTGGGTATTTAGATAATTAAGGCCCAATTAATTTGATCCATTAAAAAAACCAAAATCGGGTCGGGTCTTGAGTATTTGATTCGGGTCGGTATTCATCAAGCGGGTTCAGTTAATTGGGTCTGGATGAGTCAACGGCGAGTCAATGCTGGAGATCGGCGACCAGTTACCCGGGATTCAATGTTAATGATGTTAAACGCATAACCTTATAAACCTCGTACATGTGGTCATGCAAAACATTAAATTGGTGTAGCTGAGTATCCATTAGTTTACTTCGGATGTATAGCCATGTGTTCGGCAATAGTCTGTGTAGCTGACAATCTTTTAAAACATAAGATATGATTGTAGTATATAGCGGTTTGCCCGATTTCGATTTGATTTTGTTGTATGTTGTTCTTAATGAAAACAAATAATTAATAAATATTCTTCCCGGTTTTTGTTTCTGCCGGTGACAGTGATAATTCCGGCAACGAGTTAGAATCGAGGCTTTACACCTTCACCACCATCAAAGAATTGTGGTTAGAGGAGAAAATTGTCGAAAATATGATCAAGGTGTTATTTCTATAAAAGCTAAACCACCACCGTTACTTCCAGTGTGGTCCCCATGGATCTTTAAATTCATGATTCAGACTTGAGAGAGAGAGAAGAAGAAGAAGAGAGCAGCCATGGAGAATGTCAGCTACTTCCAATGTTTGTTTTTTTTTTTTTTTACTTTTCTAATTTTTATTAATTTTATTTATGTTTTATTTAAAAACAAATAGAAATTTATTTCTTTTTTAAGGAAAAAATTGTAATTTTAAAATAATAATACATGTCACAGTATTAAACTTACAACATTTAAAAATTGGGTTATTAATCTATTTTAATTAATTAAACGAGGTATTATTTTTCGACCGTCTAATGTTCAGGTATTATTTGTCCAAAATAAAAATAGATGAGATATTTTTAAGCTTTCTCACTCTTTTTTTATTAGCTTTAGAAAAATCACTCAAAAACTAAAACTCTCAATCTCTCAAACTCTCTTAAAGTGATGTCACAACTCTACAACTTTATTTATATAATGTCAATCCTATTCTTAATAGAAAACTTTTGTATTTGATAACTCCTAAATAAAACTTGACCCTTATCTCTTTGACAAACCATAACTTGGTTAGGAATATGATGACTTCTAATTTAAGCTTATCCAACATTCTCCCTCCTAAGTTTGAAGTCCTCTTCTGCCACCTCTCTCATGCCAATGAGATCCCTCATTTTTTTAAACTTAGTTCTCCCAAGCGCTTTGGTTAAGATGTCTGTTTTATGCTCACTACCGGGGACATGCACTATCTATACTTGCCCATTCTCTACACATTCTCTAATATAATGATACTTTGTATGAATGTATTTACTTCGACCATGGAACACTGGATTTTTCGTCATAGTAACAGCTGACCGATTGTCAATCTGAATAGTTATTTTCTCACATGGAGCTCTGGTGACTTCTTCAAGCAAACTTTGTAGCCAAATAGCTTGTCTTGCTGCCTCAGTTCCTGCCATAAACTCTGCTTCACAAGATAAGAAAGCAACAATATCTTGTTTCTGACAACACCAAGTAATTGGGCTCTCACCAAGATAGAAAATGTGTCATGTTGTGCTTTTACCATCGTCAGGATCGACGTTATGGCTGTTGTCGCTATAGCCTACTATCCGTGGCACCTTCGATGTTGCACGTTCGAATGTCAAACCAAGATTGACTGTTCCTTTCAAATACCTCAAGCATTTCTTCATAGCAACTCCATGAGATACCTTTGGATCCTACATATAGCGACTTAAGACTCCCACACAATATGTATGCAGCAAGTAACGAAGACAGCAAATGTTCTTCCTATAGCTAGAGGCATCAAATTGATTCTTCATACAACTATTTGCTCAGTTTTAACCCTGACTCCATCCGTATGTGTATTGGATTGCAATCCTCCATCCCTGCTTCTTCTAAGATCTTTAGAGCATATCGTTTTTGATTCAATGTTATACCTCCTTCATGTTGACAAACTTCAATCCCAAGATAGTATGTCAGCTTTCCTAGGTCGCTCATATCAAATTTTGTTACCATCTCCTTTTTAAACTGATCAATAACACCTTTGTATGTACCTATAACAAACAAATTATCAACGTATACAGCCAAAATAAGATGATTTCCATCCACTTCCTTTCGATAAACCGACGGTTCCTTAGAGCACTTCTTGAAATATAACTCACAGAGGATTTGATTTAACTTGTTGTTCCACACCCTGGAGCTTGGCTCAGACCATACAAAGCTTTATTTAGTTTATACATTTTGTTCTCTTTTCCCTTCTCTTCAAAACCCTCTGGTTGATCAAAATACACGGACTCTTTTAATTCATCATGAAGGAATACTGTTTTTACATCAAGATGATGCACTTCCCAACATTTTGATGCTGCAAGATTGAAAAGGAGTTGTATGGTTTCAAGTCGAGCAACATGAGCAAAAACCTCTTCAAATTCAATCCTTTATTGTTGTACATAACCTTTTGCAACAAGCTGTGCCTTTTGTTTTTTATGCTACCATCAGAATTTCTTTTGTGTTTAAAGACCCACTTTTATCTGATTGGCTTCACTCATTCAGGTGGATCAACAAGATCCCAAGTGTGATTCTTGTTAATCGAGATTATTTCATCTTCACAAGCCATGATTCATTCCTTAGTCTCACTTGCTTCTGCAAAATTCCTAGGCTCCTCGTTTAAGTGTAAAAATAACGTTTCTCCTTCTTCTTCAACAAGATGTAAACATTCTTCTTTTGTGGTTAAGACATAATCATCAAGGTATTTTGGTATTGAAGTCTTTCTCACAGACTTTCTAAGAGTCACCTGAGCACCTTCCATTGTATTCTCTGTTTTTGTTCTAACATCATCTTCTGTTTGTTCATTAATTTCTGAATTCTCATTAACGTCAACAGGTTGCTCTGTCTCAACATTCTCCATCTCTTCTTGAATTCCATGATTGCCAAATTCTCCAAACATGATACCGAAGCTCCCATTATTTTCTGACTCTGAACTTTCTCCATTCCAATTCCAGCCTTTTGCTTCATCAAATACCACATCCCTACTAGCCACTATATTCCGATTCTACGAATCATATAGCATGTACGCCTTTGAACCTGGTTTGGTTCTGAGATGAACCAACATTCGAGACCTATCATTAAGCTTTCTTAGATGTGGCTTATCTACTTTGGCATATCCAATGCACCCGAAGACTCGTATATGCTCAATGGTTGGCCTCTTGCTTTGATACATTTTGTATGGTGTTTTATCTTCTAGAGCTCTTGTAGGTATTCGGTTCAAAAGATAAGTGGAATGCCGAATGGCCACTCCCCACAAGTAGTTTGACATATGCATGTGCTTCAAGATGCTTCTGGTCATTTCCATCAGGTTTCTATTGCGTCTCTCAACCACTCCATTTTGCTGTGGAGTATATGGAGCAGTGAGGTGTCTTTTAATTCTCGAGTTGTTACAAAATGAGCTAAATTCTTGCGAAAAAAATTCTCTCCCTCTGTCAGTTCTAAAAGTCTGTATGCGTTCTACTGATTCTTGCTCTACTAGTCATTTGAAGTTATTAAACTTTCCAAATGCTTCCCCCCTTTTCTTTTAACAAGACTTTCCACATATAGCGTCTATGATCATCAATAAACACAAAGATATACCTGTTTCCGGCAATTTTGCTTGGCGCTATAGACCCAGAGAGATCCCCATGGATAAGTTCCAGTGTCTTGGTCGCTTGATATGAGGTCGCTTGTGGAAACACTCGTCTGGCATGTTTGCCAAGTAAGCATGAACTGCAAATCTCTTTTTCAAAATTGACATTCGGAATTCCTTGAATGAAAAAGCCTCTTATCAATCATAGATTTCAACATTACAGTGTTTATGTGTCCCATTCTCGCGTGCCATCTGCTTGACTTGCTTGCTGCAGTCAAGTGGAGCCTCGAAGTGTCTCTAATTCCCATTCGAACTTTGTAAAGGCGATTTACTGATCTCTCAGCTTTGACAAGAAGTTTCCCGTGGCGATCATGCATTGTTAGAATTCCTCCTTTCAGCCTTATATCACATCCTGATTCAGTAGCTTGCCCGAGACTTATAATGTTGTTTTTCAAGTTTGGTATGTAGTAGACGTTCGTTATCACTTGTGGCTCTCCGTTAAGATCAATAAATGCAATGGAACATTTCCCTTTGATGTCTATACGAGAATCGTCACCAAAACGTACTATGCCAGTGATAGAACTATCAATTTTATCGAATTATCTCTGGTCTCTAGTCATGTGATTGCTAGCTCCATTATCAAGGTACCAGATGTTCTCTTCTCCTTTGTTCGTCTCATACTTGCTTGGTATGCACCATTTTCATTTAAGTAAAAATTTTGTGCATCATGAGCTCGTCAGCTTCTTGTGTTTCATTACTCTCATCTTCATGTGTTTCTTGTAACTTAAGTAAACGATCTGGACAATTTGAAGCAAAATGCCTGGTCTTGTCACATCGAAAACACGTTATTTTTTACAGTCTCTGTAGTGATCCGCACTAAGGGATAAAACCCAAATTAAAATTTTGAAGAAAAACACCCGGAAAGAACTCAGAAAGAAGAAGAAGAGAAAATAAAGGAGAACGATCGAAAGAAGTCCGAAGAAATATAAACAAGTCGAAGAATGGCCAAGTCAAAAGTAAATTAAGCCAAGGAACAGTCGAGACTTTGTGTTCCGATCGAAGACCAGCGTTCCATGCAGAATTAAGGACACAGGACGTATGCAGGAAAGAGACGGTACAGACAGAATGAACGCTGGATGTACACGGTACGAAGCAGGACATATCCGGGACAGAGACGGTACGGACGCAGGACGAACACCGGTACGGAAGCAAGACGGACACTGGACGGACATAAGAGGGACAAGAACTCAGAGAAAAATTCAAAAGTTTTTCATTGATCGCCAAGTCTAAAGATTTATATAAGAGGAAGAAGAAGTGGGACACAAGGAAGAAAGTTCGCCATTTGGCGCAAGAAATTCCTTTTGTTGAAAAAAAATCATCACTTGTTGAGGATGGGCGACACTTGTGCGGCAAGTGCATTATACGCACATTATGCATTGGCACTTGGCTGGTGATTGTATTGCACTTTTTTTGTAGTTATATATTTTCTACTTAACGTTAACCAATCAAGGAAGTAAAAAACAGGACTTCCTCAATTTTTTTTCGAAGAAAGGATTTTTGGCTACACAAAATAGACCCGATATCAAAAATTGAGTAAAAAGTTAAAAATAATAATAAAAAAAATCTTCACACTACAAGTACTTAATATTTTGAATTTATGTACAATTATGGTGGAAATTGTTTTTCTCCAAATACACTTTTCTTTTGTTTTCTTCTATTTTTTAAGGGAGATTTATTGAGATATACCACAAATTAGGTAATATTACCAGAATCAACAAATCTTTTTTTATTACTAGGATATTTCGTTTATTTTCAAAATACCCAGCGTGTCCTTGTTTTATGTTACAGAAAAAAACGTAATTACAAAAATGTCATTCCCATGTTAGACGCCACGTCAGAAATCACTGACGTGTATTAAATAACTCAACCGTAACGCGTTATAGAGGTAATGACCCCTGAGATATGTTATGTTGGAGCTGATTTATGGAAAAAACATTTGAGTAAGAGTGGACGGTTGGCTTAGAGCATAACTCAGCCAAGCGTTACGGCTGACTTAATAAAATATGTAACTCAGCCGTCCTTAGGGCTGAGTTTTTACCCGATGGTTGAGTTGTCAAAATTTTGGCTGAGTTATCACTACGACACGGCTGAATTAACTTTTTTTCGGCTGGCTGACTTATGAACAATGGCTGACTTATGAGATGTTGTTACGGCTGAGTTATGGTTAAACACTATAACTCAGCCATCATAAGCTGACTTATCGGACAACTCGGCCATTTTACGGCTGACTTAGTAGCAAAAGATTAATTACTAGAATATCATTTAGTTACGGCTGACTTATTAAACGATATGGCTGAGTTACAAATTTCAGTTGATTAAACGGCTGAATTTGGCAGCCATATTTTTGCTTTTTAATTACTGTAATAGTATTCATGTTGCGGATGAGTTTAATGTTGTTTGATGGCTGATTTAATTAGGCTGATTTACATGTTCGTTTGGTGGCTGACTTGCCACTTCGGACGCATCATCCATGTCATCATTCCATGTCATCATCTTCTCCAGAAATACGTAACGTCGTTCCTTCGACTCTTGTTCTTCAACTGGTTAAAAAGTGTTTTTCACCTTGTTATTCCTCTTGTTTTTCTCCTCGTTCTTAACTTTTAATTACACTCATTCTAATTAATTTCCTCATTCTTATTAATTTCCTCATTCTTCTTCATTTTTATTTCATGGATCCAGTTCCAGTAATTGTTGTTTCAGGTAATTGGGTAAAGAAACAAAAATATGTTTTTAAGCAACACTTATGTTCGCGATGTAATCAAGTTGGGCACAATGTGAAAACTTGTTGGATGTAGTATTGTTGTAATACATTTGTTTTATTTCTTGTGATAACTCAGCCACAAAGCATTATAACTCAGCCTTCATATGAATCGACGAGACCTTTCGTTTCCCCGTAAATACTATAACTCAGCCGTCAAGTCGTATAAATGAGCTATTTGCTTTCAGATTATTTATTGGGATAAATCAGCCACAAAACATTATAACTCAGCCGTCATATGAATCAACGAGACCTTTCGTTTTCTCGTAAATACTATAACTCAGCCGTCATATACCGGAACTCGAAAACGATGACGGCTTAGACGGAAACGAACAAGACAACGATGACGAAGAGAGAGAGAGAGCAAGAGAGGATATCGAGCGAGGACGGCAAAAGATGATGGCGAGAGATTAGAGAAAAACAGAGTATCGCTGGCGGAATTAGAGTTCGGCAACGAGCGAGAGAGAGAGAGAGTTTTTTTTTTGGGTTATAAATAGTAAAAACTTTTCAGTTTTCCACTCTTTTGATAAAGAAGAAACTGTCATGGGATTCTGGAAAAAAAAAATTCTCTAGTGACATGGATTATGGAAGATGATGTTTATTTTAATTTGCTGATGTGTATTTTTTTATTACTTTTATAATATATATTAGAAAAAATAAACTCAAGAAATAAATTGTAATTACACCCAAGGTATAAAATATCTGAGCAATTTTTAGAAAATTTATACATATCAGAAATAATTCAAACTTTTGGAGTACATCAAATAATTCTTTCATTTTTTATTTTCTTCCTTTCTCCTCCGTGGTCCACACCTTAGATATTTAGATCTCCTACTATTATATAAACGTGTGTGTTGTCCTAATAGTCCTATGCATCTATACAGCCACGAAGAAGAGAATCTTCTAATAAATCAATGGCTACTTTACATATGGGATCAGCTTTTATTAACCAAAACGCTCTTAGCCACAATTTTCATTGTCGACGTCCTCACGGACCTCCTCGTTTTGTATGCAAGTCCATGATCAAAAAGACGCCGGAAGCTACTCCTGCTGACCTTCGTCGACGCTCCGGCAACTATCAACCTTCATCATGGGACCATTTTTATCTCCTCTCTATCGAGAATAAATATGCGGTATTTAATTCATCAGTTTTAATGTTACTACATGTTTATGAGTTCTTTTTATTAATTAACAAGTTGCTACGACATGTATAAACGTACAGAGTGAAAAAGAAGTAATAACTAGAGATCTGTTGAAGAGAAAAGTGAAGAGGATGCTTCATGTTACAAAGAGCCGTCTCGAGCAATTAGAGCTCATCGATGATCTACAAAAACTTGGGGTTTCGTATCATTTTGAGCTAGAAATAAATAACATTTTAACGTATTTTCATCTTAAAAATGGAAGAAATATCTGGAAATGTGACAAGGAAGAGGATTTCCATGCAACCGCACTCGAATTCCGACTTCTTAGACAACATGGTTTTGATGTCTCAGAAAGTATAATATCGAAATTACAACTTCTTATTACTAAATTTCGTTGCATATCAACTTCAATTTTAACTCACACGTCCGTTTTCAGATATATTTGATGTGATCATCGACAGGATAAAAAGCAATAGGTTCAAGAACCAAAATATAACAAGTATAATTTCTTTGTACGAAGCCTCATTTCTCGCCAACAAATCGGATATTAAATTGCATAAAGTCATCAGACCTTTTGCAACAGAAGAAATAAGAAAATATGTTGATGATGAAACTTACAACATGGAGATACGAGAGAAGGCGATTCATGCGTTAGAAATGCCATACCATTGGAGAATGAGAAGGTTAGAAACGAGACGGTACGTAGATGCATACGAGAAGAAACATGACATGAATCTTGTCTTGATCGAACTTGCCAAAATCGATTTCAACATCGTACAAACCATTCATCAAGAAGATCTCAAATACGTTTCAAGGTAATACTATAGACTAATAAAAGAAATATATAATATACTGTTTTGCATATCTCACATTGGTATTTAATAATTTATATACTAGATAGTAACCCGTGCTATAGCACGGGCATAATATTTTTATATAATTGTTTTATTTTAAATATAGAATTTAAGTTTTGTTTTACTTTGGATTATTACACGTATATAACCTAGAAGTATCTACATTAGAACGGAAAATACGTCTCTGTCCTGTTTTATCATGTCCCGTTCCATCTCCTCTCGTCTCATATCCATCAGAATTTTTCAGTCTTATTGTAACGCTCCAATCATCACCTTACTTAGTAGACTCACCCATGTCCACTCCCGGTCTATGGTTCCACTTCGCTTAGTGGACCAACATCCATTTCTGGCCAATGGGCCCATGCATATCTGATGGCCGATTTGCTACGTCCGAGAGGCTTTAAAATTTTGAATTCTCCATTTGAATATTTAATTTACATTTAGTTAGTAAAAATTATGATTCTCAAAATATCTCAAAATATTTTTAAAAATACTCAAATATTTTGGTGTATAGTTTATAATTTATTTAACAATTGATAATTGTGTTGTTTATATAGGGAATGGTGACATTGAGTAACAGATAATTTATTTGACAATCGATAACATTGAGTAACAGATAAATTAACATTGAGAATAGCTGCATTATCAAAAAGTAGGATCCAAATATTCTGGAAACAATTATTTAATAACTCATAAGAGTTGGAATAAAACCAAGCTCAACAAAAATTGTAAACCAAGTAACTATTAAATCCTTGATATTAACAAAATTAGGATAAAAAATTATGAAAATAATAGTTTATAATAATATTTAAGTTTATTCATCAAGTTCATAAATTGATTTAGGGTTATAAGTTTTAGTTGTATAAAGATATCCACTAATACTCGTTACCCGTATTCATCCCATCTCTCAAAAAAAAAAAGTACCCTCAATCTTAGGATCGAGTAAAAAAAATTATAATTCTATTACCTGTAGGTAAAGGTCAAATATAAAGTATTTATTTTCTAATATTTATCATATTATCTGATCCTTTATCTATATTAACATTTTTAAGTACATTTTATGTTATGCCCTTTTAGTTTTGTTTATTTAAAAATTTATTTACAACATTAATCCCTAAAAGATTTCCAAAACTAACATTACTACAGATTTTGTTTCCTAAATATTTTACATTTCATTCCAACTAAATAAATAACAGCAATCAATATGGAAATATAAATTATCATATATAGAAAAATACTTAGGTTCACCCCTAGGGGTGAACCTTTTTGTTCACCCCCTATTCTCTCAGCCAATCAGAATTTTCCATCTAATATTTTATTTAAAAAATAAATCAAAATTAAATTAAAAAGCAAAATAAATTAAGGAAACAAATTCTGTATACTTTTAATTAAGTTATTTCTCTAATTACAAAACATCTAATATTTAACAAATAGATAAACATAAATATAAATTATATGTCCGAGGTGTACCGCGGGTTAAAATCTAGTTAGATTCATTACTTGATCCGTAAATATCCGTTTTTAAATGTTTATTATATTACCATTGTATTATAAATAAAGAATAACTTTCCAATAGTTTTGAAGTTTGTAATTTTATATTTTGGAAACTATATGTTGCATATATTTTGGGAACTATATGTTGTTATTTTCAGGACTGACTAAACTATTGACTGATTTGTCTGCCTTGACCGCTATCACCATTGATATCCTTAAAGTTCTTAAATTGATTGTTATAATTTTTTGTTGTATAAGGATAGACTCTAATATCCGTTATCCGTATACATCCTGTCTTGAAAAAAGGTATTTGTGATTTTAGGATCAGATAAAGAGTACTATAATTATATTACTTGTGGGTAAAGGTAGAGAATCGAATATTCATTTAGTTAATACCCGTCCCATTACCTAACCCATTTTTGGATCAATTACCTGTAAATATCTATTTTCTACACTTAAAGTGATTTAGAATGATTTTGTAACATAAATTAGAAGTTTTGTTTTGTTATGAAGTTGTAGTACAAATTAATATTGTTTGTTTATTTTGAAAAGATAAATGAGTTTTGAATTTACCCAGGCCAAATTAATACATGTAACTATTATGAATGTAAATATATATTCAGAAAATAGTATAAATATGATATAATGTTCTGAGTTTTTCTTTTATAAAATCAGAAGCTAAAATTGTTTTTGACGTCATGAGCTAAAATTATTTATATTTATAAATATATAAATATAAATACTACAATATAGCTTTAAAATAATCAATTAAAACTAAATCCGAATACATAATGAGTTTGCAAACAAAAAATATTGTTAGGAATTTTTTGGCCAAATAGTATACTTTTATTATTCACTTCATACTTCAAAATGTTTATAATGACCCGTGCTAATTTTTTTTAACAAATGTTGTTAAATTTTTTTAAAAACACACAATAGTAAGGAGTTGTTGAAATCCTAAAATTTAAACCGATTCAGACTAAATCAATCTACAATTGTGTCATAAGGAGCTACTTTAGCTATCCTGAATAATAGTTTGGATATAGTTTTAAAACCTAGTTAAAACACCCACAAAAAGAATAATACAATTTCAAATTAAAAAAATCATTTCCATAATTAAAAGACATTCTCTTTTAAATTACAAAACCAATTATAAATGCAAAACCTTTGATTATTTTACAAAGTGAAGTCCTGCGAAAACTTATTCATCCCTCTTATCTTCCTTCTCATTAGATACAATTTCCTGTAATATAAAATCCAAAGCAGTCTCGTAATGCTTTTCACCTTTTTGAATTACTCTATACCTGTAAGCTTGAACTCAATGTCATGTTTTCTACTGGTATTAAACTCATAAGAGTTTGACGGCTTAAACGTTGGCACTTGGCAGATGTTAATTGTAAATTGTGGCTAGCTTTCATCTTCGTTGCAGCCAACGGAAGATTCAAAAGTGATTCCAGCCTGCCCATATGGATGCCAACAGGAAGAATCTTAATAAACACCTATCGACCAAAGTAATCAACACCGATGCGCCCACGCATAGATTCATAATAAAGGCCAAGCATTCTACTACAGCATGACAAAAATCAACCTCATCACTACTCTCATACGGGAGAGGCAGACTATCACTTGAGACTCCCTTTCCACTACTCTCCATACTAACCCTTTTTTTTTTTTGAACAAAGTCTCTCCACACTAACCTGAGATAAAACAATTGTTCTGTTAATATCCCAGCAATTTTTTTTTTTTAAAAGTATATATGAGAGAGCCAAGATTAAGAAGACAAAAGGGAAACCCAGTTCTCATACCTGTTGAATATGCGGAACAAATTTTTCAAGGGCTTGAGAGTAAATTAAGATGGCCTGAGACAAAATGGTGTTAATGGAGGATGAAAATCTTAACCTGAGATATAAATTACAGCTTTATGTTAAAGGAGTCAGTTCTTACCCTGGCAGGATATCTAAGAAACCATACATTCTATAAACTCAACACCCTAAAAACACTATAAATCGTTAAAAATACAAAATCAACCTTTCACTCTCCCATGAAATTGTTTATATTTGGCCGATAGCAAACATATCCATTGACTCTCAATAGAGATTAACATAATTTAGCATCTAGAGTAGTCATATGTGTTCATATACTTGAGCCCATAATTTAGACAAAAACCTGTAACTTAGACAATCAAATTATGCAAATTAATTCACTAAAATCTGTAGTTTATAGCTTAGACAAACCAAACCTACAACTTAGACAATAAAAATCTGCAAATTAATTAATCAAAACCCTACAGCTTAGACAACAAAAAACCTAAAAAAAACTATACAACATAATAAAAAATGGTTTAAGAACCGAAACAACAAAAACAATTGAAACTCTTAAAAAAACTGAACACATAAAACATTTCATATATACTTGTGCAGATAATTTTCTGAAATTTGACTAACCTTGCTCATTCATCTTGTTCTTTGCTTCAAACGTGTCACTATCATTGGAGCCTGTGAACTCTTGCAAATTGTTTTTGTTATTATATTAAACCTATTCTGAAAAATTGGAAACCATACGTAGATATAGTCGCCCACAAAAACATAAGAAGCTCTGCTTTTAGTATAACATATAAAACAGAGAGTTGTGAGAAGATGGCTTTTTGTTCCCAACACGTCACTCACATCAAAATATTCTGCCCCGGTGAATACGATAGGTCTAGTTCACTCTCCAGAACCCGTTGCTTCACCTGCGCAGCAAAGCCAACAGTTTCAGATTGATTGAAAGAACAAAAGTGAATCTCTCCTCTTTTTTTTTTTTATATTGTAATATAGTCATTTGTGGTTAGTTCATAAGTCCAAAAGATACATCAATCCACAAATCACTAATCACTGCAAATAAAAAGGGATTTTGGCAAAGAGGTAACACCATAAGAGTGTGCTTAATCGATGGATGAACAATATGAATGAGCTAATGTCTATTATTCCATTATAAAAAAGTTACGCCATTTTTAGCTTTTTATGAGAGAGTTGGTTTAATCATTTATGAAAAAACAGAAATCGTCGACAATATGCTACTGTGGTTTAATCATTTACCACAGTTCCATGGGCTATTGTGGTAGAATAAAGCTGTATATATGAACAATATGAATTGAACTTATGCTGGTAGATGATCATTTCCCTCTATACATTTCGACTTTTAATTGATATTCCAAAATCGTCGTAGAAAATGAATGATGAGTAGTCAAAGGGACTGACCTAGAAGAGAGAGAGAGAGATTTACAAAAGCGTAATTAGGCTAAGGGTTGGACTCATGTTCAGAGTCGATCTGGTGCTTCTTCTTCTTCAAATTGATCACCGAATCATCTCAGATCTCTTTTCTACTCATACCATCTTCGCCTCTCTTTCTTTACAATCATCACCTCTCTGATCCTATAGAGACAAAAAAGAAAGTCACTTAAGTTATTGGAATTCTGATTCAATTGTTGATTCCAGCGACACACAAAGACGAAGAATTCATTTCTATTCTTGAAAAACCATGAAAAAAAAAAAAGTTGAAAACCCCCAAATATCAATAATCAAAGTAATACATAGAGCAGACTGAGAACAATTTGGTTTTAGGTGGAAATCGAATTACCTTGTTGTCGCCGATAAATCCATTCTAGCCAACTTCTTCAAAACTGTTCTTTAGATTTTTATATCTGTAGGCGTTCAATGCATCGAGAGTTTTGAAAATAGACTAATAAAAATTGAAAGAGGTTTGAGAGAGAGGAACACAAAGAAGTAGCTGGTAATTTGGCCTTTTCTAGGGTTTGGGAATGATCCGACTCCTATTAAATAGCTGTTACATCTCCTAAAATCAAAACGAATTAAGAGAGACGAAGATCCAGACTCCAAAGCAGAGGCCGAAAGAGAAAGCTTTTTTTAGGTTTAGTAAAATGTATGTAAATGAACGGCTAGGATTTTTGCTCAAAAAAACACTTGATGGCTGAGATTATAACAGAAAAGTTAATAAGATCCGACCCGAAAATGGATCCGCGCGTTTATCCGACTGGCTGACAATTAAACGACCATTTTACCCTTTTAAAAAATCGATTATTTGGTCATAATTGCAATGGCATTGTATTGTAAATTCTTACAAAACTAAGGTTTTTTTCAGGCAACGTTTTTCTTTTAATAGTAGGGATATGATCCTTTTATTAATCCTCTCTCTTTAATGATATGAAGCTGGTGGAAAGATACATGTTTGGCTAATGAACTTCCCTTTGTAAGAGATAGAATTGTCGAGAATTATTTTTGGACAGTCGGTTTAATATACGAACCACAATATGGATATATCCGACGAATCATGACTATAGTTAATGCGCTTGTTACAACCATCGACGATATCTACGACATCTATGGTACTCTTGAAGAACTTGAACTCTTCACTTCCATGGTTGATAAGTAAGAACTCTTCTACTTAGACTTCTTAATTTTTTTTGTATATAATAGAATTTAAATAAGTTATAATAAATAGATTTATTTAAATAGATCTATATGTATATATATATGTACATATAAATGTGTGTGTGTGTATATAGTATTATCAAAATAATATTTTGTTTTTCATGTCATCATGGTTGTTATTGTAAGTATATTTGAGTTTTAGCATTTTATATCTCAAGTTTCCGTTTATGTAAGAATTATAGAGACAATGATATGATATGATAAATTATAATGATTTGTTCACATACTTTTTAAGGTGCATGCATCTAAATAAATAAATTATTATGTGCAGTTGGGATGTAAATCGTCTTGATGAGCTTCCTGAGTACATGCGGTTGTGTTTTCTTCTTTTGTGCAATGAAATCAATGGCATTGGATATGATATTCTCAAATATAAAAATATTGATGTCACCCCATTTCTCAAGAAATCGGTAAGTAACATTTAGATATATATTATATTGAGATTCTTTAATATATTATATTTTAAATATGATTTATTTTTGTTGTCTTTGTTAAAACAAGTGGGCAGATTTATGTAAAACATATCTAGTGGAAGCAAAGTGGTATAATAGAGGATACAAACCAAGTGTGGAAGAATACATGGAAAATGCTTGGATTTCAATTTCTGCTCCAACAATACTGATCCACTTTTACTGTGTTTTTTCTGACCAAATCTCAATTCATAACTTAGAGACTTTGTCTCAACACCAACAACACATCGTCCGATGCTCCGCCACCGTTCTTCGTCTAGCTAACTACCTTGGAACATCACCGGTAAATTATAACTTCTTTTCGAATTTTAATTGATTTGTCGAAATTAAAATTTCACGGGGTACCACAACAAATGAATCAACGCAAAAATTTTAGAAGAGAGGATTTTTTAATTAACACCTGCTTTATATATTAATAATAATATTCTACTGTTGTTAATAATATAACTATTAAATAATAAATTTGAAAAGTACAGAAAATTTGAAATTTAATCATTAAATTTTAAAAACAATTGATAATTATTATATGTTAGGCAGCATTTGAACGTTTGCTCCGTCTAGCTAACGACCTTGCAATTGCAACTTCGCCGGAAAATGATCTCTCTTAGTTATGTGATTATGTCACATATGAGTATTAACAAGAAGATAATATATGATCATGATCTTGTAAATATCACAAATGAGACCAAGGTTTTTAAAATCGACTACCTAAAATAGGTGAACGAAAGTCTCTGTATATCACGTACGTGACTGTGTTTGGTAAATTGTAGGATGAATTGGCGAGAGGAGACGTTCTCAAATCGGTTCAATGTTACATGCATGAGACTGGAGCTTTGGAGGAAGAGGCACGTGCACACGTTCAGCAGATGATAAGTCACACATGGTACGAGATGAACTACGAAGCAAGAACGGCGACATGCAGTCTTTCTCGAGGTCTTGTGGAAGTTGCAATGAACTTGGCTCGCATGTCGCAATGCATGTATCAGCATGGCGATGGTCATGGTAGTCCTGATAAAGCCAAGATCGTTGATCGTGTCCAAACCCTGCTCGTTGATCCAATCCCATTAGATTAAATTACACAGTAATAATAATTTTTAATTAATGGTATAACAAAAAAATTTATATTATACTTTGTGTGGGATCTTGGATTGCCAAGCTGATTTGAGATAAACTACCGATTTGCAAAATTAATATTTTTTTGGTAAAGTTAACAATATTGTCAAAATACTTTCTTAGGAATAAAATCTGTAGCGCAAGCAATTCCGACTTACGTAATGACAGTAATGTCGTGTTTTCTCTTACCAAAAACTATATGCTCAAAATTAACTAGTGCGATTGCCAATTTTTGGTGGAGCAATAAAGCAGGTAGTAAAGGATTACAATGGATCTCATGGGAATAAATGTGTAATCAACTTTCGGAAGGTGGGCTAGGCTTCTGAACACTAGAAGAATTTAATCTTGCCTTTTTGGCAAAGCAGCTATGGAGGTTGTTGAGATACCTAGATTCTCTCCTTAGCCGAGTTCTCAAAGGGAGATACTTTCGTTATTGTAGTCCACTAGAGATACAAGTATCAAATAGACCTTCATATGGATGGAGAAGCATGTTGGCGGCAAAACATGTTCTCTCGTACGGAATCCGTAAGACCATAAGCTCGGGGTTCAACACGTGCATCTGGACTGAACCATGGATTCCAGATACGCCAGTGCGACCGCTACAAGGATTATCTAATGAGATATATCTCTTAATTTGTGTTAACACTTTGATCGATTTCAACACAAAAAGGTGGAAAATGGAGCATCTTCGGGAACTCTTCCCCCCGAAATAAATTACCCTTATTTTGGGAATCAAACCGAGCTAATTGCCTCGAGGGACGGTTATTCCTGGACTCTGACAAAGTCCAGAAATTATACCGTTAAGTATGGATACGAAGCCGCGAGAGCTATCTCTCGCCTTGTTTGCGACCTCCCTGCTCAAGGACCTACTGTTACGACACTCAAGGCGCAAGCATGGAAGTTAAAAACATCACGAAAACTGAAGCATTTTGTGTGGCAATGTGTGACTGGATGCTTGGCAACATGCCAATGCTTGCATTATCGTCATATTGGTAGAGATAAGGATTGTCCTAGATGTGGAGCGGAAGAGGAAACTATAAATTATTTGCTATTTGAATGCCCCCCCAGCACGTCAAATGTGGGCTTTATCGACAATCCCTTCCCATCCTATGGTGTTTCCTTCATCTTCCCTATATAGCAACCTCGATTTTCTATATGGGCGCGGCAGAGACTTTGGTGCACTTGAGCAAAATCTGCAAATATTCCCTTGGGTGATGTGGTACATTTGGAAGACAAGAAACAAAAAAGTGTTTGAAAGTATCTCCGAGTCTCCACAAGATACTTTGGAGAAAGCCATCAAAGAAGAAGAAGTTTGGAGATGAGCAAATAATAGAGACTCATCACCAGCGATAGGAGAAGCAGACATATTTACAAACTCAATTTCTCAAGAATGTCTCATATCTTTATAAACGGATCATGGCATACAGAGGTGGATAGAGTAGGCATGGTTGGATTGCGTCTATCGGTGATAGAATCTTGCACATGGGGCTGAAACGATCGCATAGAAGCATCCCCTTTACATGCAGAGCTAGATACTCTTGTTTGGTCTTTGGAGTGTTTACTAGCCTTGGACTTGGATAAAATAATATTCGCTACGGATTGTTCATACCTCCTATCGATGACGTCTAATATCGAAGATTGGCTGACATTTTCATCTGAATTGAAGAATTTTACTCATTTCAGAGATCAATTTGCTAATTTTAGTAGTAGATATATTCCTCGAGAGGATAGTATTCGTGCCGATAAATTTACAAAATGTGCAAGAGCACGAAGTTTCTGTTTTTCCCATGTAAGCTCGTCGGTACATAATTGGCTCTCTCTCGAAGATAATCATTTCCGATAACTTAATATATGGGGTTTAATTGTAAAAAAAAAAATAGAGAGATTGTTGGAGTTGCTATGTATGTGAACGAACGATTTGCTTCTCTAACGTCGTTCTCAAAGAGAAATCTCAATGAGTGTATGTTTAGATGTTTTGGATTACTTGGGTTTTAAATTGTTTTTCCACAAATCCACCAAGTCAATCGCAAATCTAGGGAGGTGAGTGACGTGAAGAAGCAACTAATCTCTCCATCGCTCCAAGTCTCAAGGAATCGTGAAATGATGAAGACCGATTCTCACGGAGGTGCTAAACAGAGCTCTCTCTTGTTTTTCTTCTTGACCCGACATCCACTGGAGATCCAATTTGAGTAAGACCATTTCATTAAGGCCCAGTTTCACATTCACACCATTTAATATTATTAAGCCCACTTAGCTTAAATAAATTGAGGTCCAACCATAAACTTTAGCAACCATGGGAACATTACACACACATTAAAAAAAAAAAATTATAAAAAATGCTAACATTTGAAACATGGTTAAGTTTTCATATCAGACCAATATATTTTATAACTTCTTAACAAGTTCTAATGGGCCTTTCGCCCACGACGCTAAAATGATTTTACAAGTAACACAAGTTTATATCATTTCGGTCAAACTGCAAGCAAATCGGATAGTTGTTATTTTAAAAAGAAAAATCAAACTTTTAATCTAATATAATGGAATGTTTGAAGGAAAAAAAAAAATCAAACAGAAAAATGAAATTGATACAAAGGCTATATATATACCAATCCCAAAACAAAGACTAAAACAGATTACTTTTTTTTTTTTTTTTTTGACAAACGACTAAAACAGATTACATATGTACATACATTTAACCGGATATATATATAACCACAGCTTAACTTGCTTATAAATTACATCACTCGATCATGTTATCCACTATCCAGAATCATCAGTGTGGTCGAATAGAACTGATGTCACATAACCTTTTATCTTGTAATTACAAATATGTTAAGCCACTAAAAAGATTTGCCTCGATCATCAGGTACATGATACATCTAATAGAAGCTCATGGGACTATCTTGTATAAGCTTTTAAAGCTTTTCTTGTTTTCAATAATAATAAAAGAAAGACAAATTACTATATTGTTTTCCTGTGTTATATCTTATATGACATATATCAAGATAGTGCGCTTTGGATGTGTGGCAATTCGTGTGCCATGTGAATATTAAAAAAAATATAAACTGAATATAGTAGTACCTTGTTTGTGCTAATGACTGTACTTCTACCTGAAGGTAAAGGGGTTGTTCTGTAGGCATACATAATAGACGTCACCAAATATAACATGAGAATCACGATGGTACCCAAATCATTTAGGCTTTAAAGAGAATTAAGTGTGTGACAGGGTACATTATTATTTACAGGTACCCAAATCCCTAATTATTATGGCTACGATAATAATAAGTTCACCCATATATATTGTACGTCTCAACACATTTGTTACCTTGTTTTTTATTTTTACCTTTTCCTGCTATGGTGACAAACTTGTAAGGTAGAAGCTCTCTTGTAATACCTTCAATCTTTANAAAAAAAAAAAAAAAAAAGCTTTTTACGAAAAAATTCCGTCTTGGATATAGTACCTTATTTTTTTCTATTGTAATGTAAAACGCTGAAAATAGACACAAGTTCTGATTGGTGACCACGTCTAAACGAGGCGGTTAAAAAATTATCACCGGTTGTAAAAGAGACGGTTAAAAAAAAGCGGTTAAAGATAGCGGATAGAAAAGATGGTGTGATAAAAGAGAGCGGTTGAGTATTTAGATTGATTAGTAGCATTATAGCGGTTAAATAGTATAAATTATATTAAATTATCAAAAATTGAAAATAAATTTAATTAAAAAATAAAAATATGGAAGATAAAATATTTATATATATATGTTAAAAAAATTACCAGGTTAAAGCTATTGTAATGCACATGTAAAATTAATTTTTATAGACAGATTAAATATCTAATGATATAATAATTAAAAGAACAAATAATAAAATAATACAAAAGAGGTTACTGTACAACCACCTAAAACAAACGTACCATGTAAAAAAAAATTTGCAATCACTCTTCCAACCACCTAAAATCTATTTTGAACGCTCATTATAACCACCAAATCTAACCACTCTTATGAACCACTCTCTCCAAACGCTTTATTGATTGGTGAACATAATAGCGGTTCGTTTGCAAACAAACTTAATTATTGTAACCAATCAGAGCCACGGTCACACAAACGCATGTACACATATCTCATAAAATATAAAATTGAACAAGTTTCATCTATGTAACACATTCTAATTATGTATATATATATAAAAGATTGTGATGCATATCAATTATATTGATTAGATTGGTAGGAGCAAAATGTTGAGTAAAGATATACCACTGTGATTTGAAAACCTAAAATATTAAAAAGGTTGATGCTGACTGCCAAACTATCAATGCGAGGAAATGAAATAATTTCAAAAGAGATCCCAGACATAATCACAAGGAGATCACATTCGGATGAGTTACAATTATTACACTAAGTCCATACGTGGCAATCAGATGATTTAAAGTTATGCTATGTATCTATACAATCGATTGATAAGAAATGGAGAACATAGAGTCTGAATGGTAACTACGTATTTGGTTATGCTATGTATCCAAACAAACAATTTAGTAGTACGGTACGGTTCAACTACGATTTATGAGGAAGAAATATATTTGCGAGACAAATGTGGTTAATACAAAATAAGCGGTCTAGAATAAAATTTGATTTATGAAAAAGATAATTGCGAGTTAGAATAAGCGGTACAAAATAATATAAATGTAACATCTGTGAACTGGTTTGGTCGGTTTAAGGGGATGTGTCGATCGACACAGTAGGTGCATCGATCGACACAGCCTAATTCCGGGTTCGTTTAGTTGGTTTTAATCGACGATGCGATTCAGGTTTGGTTTAAGTGAGATCTAAACTGGGATATTTAAGGTTGGGAAGTCGACCTATGCTTGAAGGCAGCCTCCTTTTGTTGATTCCAGAGAAAGAAAAGAGCAGAAACATGTTTTTGAACGTCCTTGGGAGTTCCTGGAGATTTCTAGCTGTTCTTGAGGGATCTGAAGCTGAGATCGGTTGGGAATCTTGCTAAGAGTGTGTTTTCGTCGATTTTAGAGTCAGAATCTTCTTTTGGTAAGGTGAGTGCATGATCATGGCTTATCTAAGCTAAGATCTCTGTTTGCTGTGATTTTTTTGATATGTAATTGTTTTCTTGTGAGTTCTATGTGTTGTTCGTGACTCCTGAGACTTAGGTCTGATCATGGGATCGTGTGGCATGGATAGGAGAAGCTTGGAGGCGAGATTCGTAGTTTCTGATCATGAAGAGGCGATGCTCGGCATGAGTGTCGATCGACACAATACTTGTGTCGATCGACAGTGATGCGAGGACGGCGCGTTTGACCTACGAGCATTGATTAATGCCATGTGGAGTGTCGGTCGATGCAATTAGGGATTTTGTGAAATGTCGAGCATGCGTCAGTCGACACAAGGAGTGTTTCTGTGTATTGATCGACACATGTGTTGTGTCGGTCGACACAACCTTCAGCAGCGGTGGATGACGTGTTTGCTTTGTGTATTATCTGGTATGTCTTATTGTTTGTTGATTGTGGCATGAGGGATCTTACTACTTATTTGTATAGCCCAGTAGATGGGAGGATTGCCTCATTAAGTATTTATGGTAATACTTACGCACCTCAATTATTGTTTGTGGTGTGTAGGTATGTGACGTGGAATCATGGCGATGAGGAGGAGGATGATCTAGGGTCTCGGTTATGTGTTGTTGGTCTTGGTTATGTTTAATAATGATGAAACATGGTTTCGTAGCATACTAGGTTGTTGGTTAGAATGGTTAGAAATGTTCATGTATTGTTTGTATGTTTCCGCTGTGCATATTGGTTTTTGTTGGTTTAATGTTGATTTGGGGTTTAATGGGTTTAGTTAAGTATTATGGAGTGCTTAATTATGATAAAAAAATAATAAACGGGTCGGGTTGTTTTATTTTGGTATCAGAGCCCTTACGGTTCTAGGGCGGATTAATGAATGGTTTAGAGAGGATTAGGAATTTAATTGGTTGAATTATTTTCTTATTGTTTGATGTATAATGTTGTGTGAAGGAATTGATTATGAGTACTTAGTCAATTTTCATGTGGTATGGAGTCATAGTATCATCCTCTTCGAGCCTTCATTGAGATTCTATGGTAAGTTGGGTATTTGAGTGTGTGGTTTGTTTGTTTGTTTAGCCTTTTGTTCTAGGTAGTGCAGATGGTTAGAGGTGAAGGATTTGCTGGTCGTGGGCGCGGACGTGGTCGTGGTCGTGGGTGTGGTCATGGGCGGGTATAGGTTCCCGAGGCCAGTGTGAGTGTAACCCAGAGCATGGCTAGTGAGGAGGTGGCAGAGTCGAAGGTTCATCCTATAGTGCCTGCAGACTTAGCTGGTGGTTGCATCGGAGGGGCAGGAGGCCCCGGTGTTGGTATCGGTGTTGCCCCGGGTGTGGGGGTTGCATCGGATGGTGCTCCAGGTAGAGAGGATATCTTGGGGGCCTTGCTGGCTCAGGTGTTGGTGCGACTTCAAGTAGTGGCACCGTCAGCTGCAGGTGTGCAGGCTCCTATGGTGCCGCCAGCAGTTGGTGGGCAAGTTTCGGTGGTGCCGCCAGTGGTTGGTGGGCATGGTCCAGCAGTGCAGCTTGTGGCTGGGGTGCAGGCAGGTGTGCAGCCTGGGGCCGAAGTAGTGGATGCACAGTATGTTCAGATTCTTGTGCAGCTACGTCATGTTGGTGCGGGATATTTTCTGGGAGGCATGGATCCGAGTGCAGCAGATGAGTGGAGAGAGCGGATGGAGGATATCTTCTAGTCGCTCTAGTGTCCCGACCAGTATCGGGTGGACTTTGCAGCGCACTACCTTTTGGGGGTTGCACGGGTTTGGTGGAGGTCGGTGATGGCCCGAAAAATGCAGTGAGAGATGACCTGGATGGACTTTGTAGGAGAGTTCAATGCCAAGTATTTTCCGCATGAGGCACTTGATCGCATGGAGGCGCGGTTCTTAGGGTTGATCCATGGGAACCGTACTGTGCGGGAGCTGGACGCGGAGTTCAGTCGGCTTGGGGTGTATGCAGGCCGGGCTTTGGAGTCGAAGTCGGCTCAGGTGCGAAGATTCCTGTTGGCTCTACGTGATGACATGAAGACTTGGTGCAGGGTGAGGTGCTACACTGCGAGAACATAGCTGGTGGAGACTGCAGTCGGGATCGAGGATGACCTGAGGGAGTAGGTCGTGGTGGTTAGTCCAACCGTTCAGAGAGAGGAAATGCTGGAGCAAAGCATTCCAAGCAAGGACGACAAGTCAGTGCGAGGACATAAGAGGAAGCGGGATAACATGTCGGTCATAGACTAAGGTGGTCAGGGATGCTACGGGTGCGGGAGCATGGATCATAGGTTGGCGAGATGTCCCAAGAGGAGCGGGATGCAAGGAGACATTTGAGTTTGCTTCTATTGCAAGGAGGTGGGGCATATCAGGCCTCAGTGTCTGAGGTTGCAGCAGTTGACAGTGGGAGGGGTGCAGCCGAAGGAAGGGTCGGGCACTAATCCCAGAGTTT
Source organism: Camelina sativa (assembly GCF_000633955.1). NCBI lineage: Eukaryota > Viridiplantae > Streptophyta > Magnoliopsida > Brassicales > Brassicaceae > Camelina > Camelina sativa. The sequence goes on from NC_025693.1 coordinate 3,448,982, forward strand.
AGATTATTTCTGGTTTTGTTGGTTTTGTTAAGTTTTTTATTTGGAGTTGTAAACGTTTGTTACACTTAAGGATTTAATAAGATGATTAGTCCTTATGGAATCTTGATGTGTAATGGTTAAATGTTTTTGTGATTCTAGAAATGGAAGGTTTCCATAAATAGAAGTTTCTAAAAATAGAAAGTGTTAAGGGAGTTAGAGCTTTGCTATTAATTAAAAGTGTCGTTGCAAAAGGAAAATAGAAAGATCTATGAATAGTTAGAACTTATCTATTTTTGGATAGGGGTGTGTGTGAACACCCAAGTGGTTGGGATGTTTTAGAGTTGGCCTGAAGAGTGATCATGGTGGTTGTGATATTTCGGTGAGGGAGTATGGTGGTTCGTAGGACATTGTGATGTTTTACGCAAACCACGGGAGGTAGTTCCAGTCGGGAGATGCTTGTAGATGTTATGACTTGTTTGCTCATGAGGAGATGATTAGTTCTCCTTGGGAGATGATTAGTTCTCTGGAAGAGATGATTAGTTCTCCTGGGGAGATGATTAGTTCTCCTGAGGGGATAATTATTTCCCCGGGTGCGGCAGAGGAGATTATTAGTTCACCTGGTGCGACCCCGAGAGCGGCAGAGGAGATGATTATTCTCCTAGGGGATGATTAGTTCCCCGAAGCGGATGAGTAGTTCCCCTAGTACCAAGATCTCGAGAGTGACGATCCAAGAGTGAGACGGTATGGCTTGAGGACGACGGTATGAGAGTGCAGGCGGTGCAGTTCGAAGATTGCGACCTGAGAAAGTATGAGTGAGAGAGCAAACAATGTCTAGGACGTGGATATGAGCATAGTGACTGGATGTCGACCTTGGAGGTCGGGAGTGATCTCGGGTTGTGGGTTGTGTTGACCAGTGGGGTTAGGTTTATGCGGACTGTTGGGTCATGTGGGTGTACGGGCTGTTGCTACAGCTGCACGGAGAACCTTAGTTGACGATGTATGGTCCGGTCGGAGGATGTGTGGGCCGTGCTGATGGTTGCACAGAGGTCCTTGGTGGATGGACGGTGTTGTGGGATTCGAGGATGAATCCTTGTTGGTGGGGAAGAATTGTAACATCCGTGAATCATTTTGGTTGGTTTAAGGGGGTGTGTTGATCGACACAGTAGGTGCATCGATCGACACAGCCTAATTCCGGGTTCGCTCGGTTGGTTTTAATCGATGATGCGATTCAGGTTTGGGTTAAGTGAGATCTAAACCGGGATATGATAGGTTGGGAAGTCGACCTAGGCTTGAAGGCAGCCTCCTTTTGTCGATTCCAGAGAAAGAAAAGATAAGAAAAGTGTTCTTGAGCAGCCTTGGGAATTCCTGGAGATTTCTAGTGTTATTGAGGGATCTGAAGCTAGGATTGGTTGGGAAACTTGCTAGGAGTGTGTTTTCGTCGATTTTAGAGTCAGAATCTTCTTTTGCTTAGGTGAGTGCATGACCATGACTTATCTAAGCTAAGATCTCTATTTGCTGTGATTTGTGTGATAAGTAATTGTTTTCTTGTGATTTCTATGTGTTGTTCGTGACTCCTGAGGCTTAGATCTGTTCTTGGGATCGTACGGAATGGATAGGAGAAGCTTAGAGGCAAGATTTGGAGTTTCGGATCATAAAGAGGTGATGCTCGGCATGAGTGTCGATCGACACAAGACTTTTGTGGGTCGACATCGATGCGAGGATGGCACGTTTGACCTACGAGCATCGATCGATGCCATGTGGAGGTGTCGGTCGATGCAATTAGGAATTTCATGAAATGTCGAGCATGTGTCAGTCGACACAAGGTGGTCTGTATCTATCGACACCTGTGTTGTGTCTCGCCAGGTGTCAGTGTCGATTGACACCATGTTGGTGTCGGTTGACACTAACTTTCAGCAGCAGTGGATGACATGTTTGCTTTTTGTATTGCCTGGTTTGTCTTATTGTTTGTTGTTTGCGGCATGAAGGATCTTACTGCTTGTTTGTATAGTCCAGTAGATGGAGAATTGCATCATTAAGTATTTATGATAATACTTACGCATCTCAATTTTTGTTTGTGGTATGCAGGTATGTGACGTGAAATCATGGCGATGTGCAAGAGGATGATCTAGGATCTCGGTTATGTGTTGTTGGTCTTGGTTATGTTTAGTAGCATGCTAGGTTGTTGGTTAGAATGGTTAAGAATGCTAATGTATTGGTATGTTTCCGCTGTGCATATTGGTTTTTGTTGGTTTAATGTTGATTTGGGGTTTGGTGGGTTTAGTTAAGTATTATGGGATGTTTAATTATGATTAAAAAAAACCAGGTCGTGTTTGTTTCAATAAATAATCATTATAACTATAAATTATTATGTATAATATATTTTCATATATTTTGTAGATATATTTTCATACAGAATATATTTAACAAAAAGTAAAAAATATGTATAAAACCAATTAATTATCTTTACTAAAAATCTCTTATAGCTTATTTTTCAAAAGATAAAGTGATTCGAATAATGTTAAATGATTGTATCTTCATCAAAATCTTTTATATTTATGTGAAAAGACTGAACATCTATGTACGTGAATCTTTCATGTATTAGAAAAAGAAAATTAATTTTGGTTTATGAATATTTGTGTTTGGTAAAAATTATATCAAAAACTTTTCTTATATTAAAAATATAAAAAGTTCAATTTTGGTTATGGATATTTATATTTAGGAAAAATGAAAAAAAAATTCTTTGACCAAAAAGTTATGAAATTAAGAAACAAATTTTTTTATAGCATGTTTTAACAATTTTAGTAGACCAAAATATCACATGTTTTTCAATATTTATCCAATAATAGTGAAGTTAAAATACAATATTATTTTAACATTATATAACAATGATAGCTATATACTATTTTTAATAATAATCAAAATAATATATATATATATATATATATATATATATATATATATATAATCAAGTGTGTTTTTCCTTCGACCGCTGAGTAATAACCTGTTTGAATATTTATAGAGGTTCAAGGCATTTTTCCTTCTCAAACAACGCACACATCCCTTTCTTACTTTTTTTTTTGCAAAACCACAAATTTATAACAATAGTGGTGATTGGTTACTGATGTGCGTTTTTCATAATTTTTTGTCAGTTCCGCAAATAACATGCTTCCATTCAGAACCATAATATGTAAGTATTTATGAAGGCAAAAATATTCTCTTTAAAAGACAAAAATAGATAATTATATTGGAATAAAGCTTACTTCTATAATAGAGTTTTTCTATTTTAGAAACATAAATGAGGAAATCTAATTGGAGATGGTCTTATTGATCATCTAACCACTCAAGCGCTATTATTTTTTTTTTTTTGTGCACCCACAAAAATTAGGATCAATTTAGGAAATACCTTATAGAAAGAATAATCACAAAAAATTATTCTATTTTCAACTTAAAGTTTACCAATCAAGTATAAAACATAAGACTTTCTTTACTTTTTCGTCTCAAAATTAAGTAAAAGGTAAAGGACTTCCTATTATAAATACTTGTTTCTTTGGGTCAAATTTATAAATACTTCTTTTGAATTCATGACTTTTCTCCCAATTATTGCTTTTTTTCTTCTTTTTCCTCTATAACCTTTACTGCTCAGTACCCTTGGATTGCGATCTCCTAACTATATAAACTTATGCACCACGAAGAAGAGATCTAAATACTAATTATCAATGGCTACTACTTTACGTATGGGTTCAGCTCTAATTTACCAAAACTCCTTTAGCCATAATTTTCGGCTTCCACATCCTCACGGATCTCACCGTTTTGTATGCAAGTCCATGACCAAAACGACGCCGGATGCTACTTCTGTTGACCTCCGTCGACGCTCCGGCAACTATCAACCTTCACCGTGGGACCATTGTTATCTCCTCTCCATCAAGAATAACTATGCGGTAAAGTATATTGTCATCATTTTAATGTTGCACCTAATTGTCAGTTTTATGAGGGAAACTATAATAGATGGTTTATGAAGTTATTTTAAATCTTGCTGATTTGTGTTTCCTAATCTTGTAAAATCTTTTAAAATCTTTCTATTTGATAAAAGAGTTTTCATGACTTTTGTTATGAAGGAAATGATATAAAATCCTAAACCAATAACACAAAATTTAAATTCATTAACAATCCAAGATTCTTTTGTTTTAATTGAATAACATAAAACTTTTCATGACTTTATAAGACTCTTAATCCAATAACACTAGATTTATCAAGATTTTAGATAACTTTTTACAAATCCACAACCAATAACACCAAATTTTTAAAGATTTTTAAAAAGTCTTGATTGAATAACAACATATTTTACATAACTTTTAAAGTTATTAAAATTCTTTCTGAATCCTAAACCAATAACCCCCCTTATTTATGAGGGTTATTTATTAACAAGTGGAGTAGTTACTACTTACATGTCGTTTAATCATATATATATACAGAGTGAAAAAGAAGTAATAGCTAGAGATATGTTGAAGGAAAAGGTGAAGAGGATGCTTGATGTTACAAAGAGCCATCTCGAGCAATTAGAGTTCATCGATGATCTACAAAAACTTGGGGTTTCGTATCATTTTGAGCTAGAAATAAATAACATTTTAACAAGTTTTCATGATGAAAATGGAAAAAATACTTGGAAAGGTGACAATGAAGAAGATTTACATGCAACGGCACTCGAATTCCGACTTCTTAGACAACATGGTTTTGATGTCTCAGAAAGTATAATATCAAAATTACAACTTCTATATATATATACTAAATTTCGTTGTATATCAGTTTCATTTTTTAACTTATATGTCCTTTTCTTTCAGATATATTTGATGCGATCATTGAGAAGATAGAAAGCAATAGTTTCAAGAGCGACAGTATACCAAGTATCATTTCTTTGTATGAAGCGTCGTATCTCTCCACCAAAGCGGATACTAAATTGCATAAAGTCATCAGACCTTTTGCAACCGAAGAAATAAGAAAATATGTTGATGATGAAACAAACAACATGGAAATACGAGAGAAAGCGATTCATGCGTTAGAAATGCCATACCATTGGAGAATGAGAAGGCTAGAGACGAGATGGTACATAGATGCATACGAGAAGAAACATGACATGAATCTTGTTTTGATCGAACTTGCCAAAGTCGATTTCAACATCGTACAAACTACTCATCAAGAAGATCTCAAATACGTTGCCAGGTATATAATACTATGTGTAGGCTAATTATAAAAGAAATATATATTCTGTTTTGCATTTCTCACGTTGTTATTTAATGTATATGATCCTTCTATTAATCCTCTCTCTTATTATATGAAGCTGGTGGAAGGATACATGTTTGGCTAATGAACTTCCCTTTGTAAGAGATAGAATTGTCGAGAATTATTTTTGGACAGTTGGATTAATATACGAACCACAATTTGGATATCTGAGACGGATCATGACTATAGTTAATGCGCTTGTTACAACTATTGACGATATCTATGATATCTATGGCACTCTTGAAGAACTTGAACTCTTCACTTCCATGGTTGATAAGTAAAAACTCTTCTACTTAAACTTCTCAAATCTTTTTGCATATAATAAATTTTAAATAACTGATATTTAATAGATTTATTTAAATAGATCTATATATATATATATATATATATCATGTGTATATATATATATATATACATAAATGTATACATATATATATAGTATTATCAAAATAATATTTTGTTTTTCATGTCATCAATTCATCATGGTTGTTATTGTAAGTATATTTGAGTTGTAGCATTTTATATCTCAAGCAAAATGATCATTATATGATAAATTATACTCACTCTGTTTTTTTAATTGTCGTTTAAGGTTTTTGCACATAAATTAAGGAAACTATTAAATTATCTGTTTTGCCCTTTATTAATATATTTCATAATTTTTTTATTGGTTGAAACTTTAAAACATCAGGGATAAGATTGAAATATTCATCAAATATCTACATCGAAAATCTAAAACGACAACTAATATGAAACAAAGATTAAGTTCTAGAACGACAATTAAATTAAAACAGAGGGAGTAATAATTTAAATATATACTTTCATATTATTTTTTATAAGGTGCATGCATCTAAATAAATAAATAATTATGTGCAGTTGGGATGTAAATCGTCTTGATGAGCTTCCTGAGTACATGCGATTGTGTTTTCTTCTTTTGTGCAATGAAATCAATGGCATTGGATATGATATTCTCAAATATAAAAATATTGATGTCACCCCATTTCTCAAGAAATCGGTAAGTAACATTTAAATATATATTATATTGAGATTCTTTAAAATATTATATTTTAAATATGATTTATTTTTCTTGTCTTTGTTAAAACAAGTGGGCAGATTTATGTAAAACATATCTAGTGGAAGCAAAGTGGTATAACAGAGGATACAAACCAAGTGTGGAAGAATACATGGAAAATGCTTGGATTTCAATTTCTGCTCCAACAATACTGATCCACTTTTACTGTGTTTTCTCTGACCAAATCTCACTTCAAAACTTAGAGACTTTGTCTCAACACCGACAACACATTGTCCGACGCTCCGCCACCGTCCTTCGTCTAGCTAACGACCTTGGAACATCACCGGTAAATTATAACTTCTTTTCTAATTCTGATTGATTTGTCAAAATTAAAATTTCACGGGATACAACAAAAAATGGATCAACGCGAGAAAAAAGTTAGAAGAGAGGATTTTTTAGTTAACACTTGCTTGATATATTAATAATATTATACTGTTGTTAATAATATAATTATTAATTAAAAATTAAAAGTGCTAGACATTTGAAATTTAATTATTAAATTTAAAAATAATTTAGTATATGTTAGTCAGCATTTAGTGTGTAAACGGCTCAAAGCATGAAGTGACAACAAAAGTGTTGGTTTTGCAAGAGAGAAAGCTCTTGACAAGGAAGAACAAAACCTCAATGGTTAAGTCTCCTTAAACCCACAACAAACTAACTCGATCTCAAGGGAAAGAAGAGGTCATCAACTTGTGATGAACTCCCCATAAAATAGCTTGAAAGAACCCTAAGAAAAGAGTAAATAAGAAGAGTTTAGGGTGAGATTTAGGAAGAGAATCGGCTGCCTTAAGGGCAGCCTCTAACCGTTTATACTCTAAGCTCTCTACATTGGAACTAAGAACATAAACATAAGTAGAGAGGAGATAAACGAAATAATGATTCTCTTATTATTGAATTGTGTTGTGTTAGATTACATATGAGCTCTCATACAACTTAATATAGGGAAACAAATGCATATGACCGTTAGACACACAATGAGATTCCAATGGGAGCTGAAAGTGACATTCACGAGTTGGTGTATATTGAAAGGGACAGCTCCTTCCCTTTGGTTGACTCGCTATGCTTCCCAACCAAAGCCACACGTGATCCTTCCTTCCTTCCTTGCCTTGTGACCGTTTGATCCTTCTTCCTTCCTTTCATTGTGGCCATTAGATCCTTCTTTCCTTCCTTGTGAGATATTTCCTTCTTCTTGGGCTTCTTCTTCTTATAAGGCCTTTGTTCTTCTTATAAGGCACTCATGGCCTTGCTAACTTGTCTCTTCCTTGCTCACACGGCCCACATGGCCTTTCTCATTGTGTTCGCGGCCTAACTGGCCGCTCTCATGCCTCCCATGGCCTCACCGGCCACTCTCTTCTTCTTCCATAGTTCGGCCTTACCGGCCTCTTTCTTCTCTTCTCCTTCTTACATGCTAATACTCCCCCGCACGCTTGATCGGCGGGACACTATGAGGACCAAAGATCAAGAGTGGACTAGTGTTGTCTACCTCATTAAAAACCTTAACAAAGAAAACCTCTTGGGATAAAACTTTGTTAAGGGAAAAAGAGTATAGCCTTCACTATCCATGATGTCCCTTGATCTTGGTTTGTAAAGAACCAGCTCTCTTCTCTTCATGTTTTGAACCGCTACTCTTCCTTAGTCCACCTTGCCTTTAACACACTTCTTATGATCTCCATCTTTGCACCTTTAGAATTTCTTTGAGGCTCTCATAATCTTCTTTACCCTTCAAACAAGTGATAAAGAAGAAACAATAAGTGTATGTTATGAGGAATATCAAAGACAATTTTTCACATTTCTTTGAGGCTCTCATAGTCTATAATGTATGAGGAATATCAAAGTAAATTTCTTTGAGGCTCTCATAATATAATGTATGAGGAATATCAAAGTAAATTTCTTTGAGGCTCTCATAAAACAATATGAGGAATATCAAAGACAATTTCAAAAGTGACAATTTAAGAGATCACATGAGAGAGTAAAGGCTAGTAATGGAGCTAATATAATGAATTTAAGAAAATAATTTAAATAGAGTAGAGTTTAGAGCACAGCCTTTTTATTTCGGTGTCTTTGATGGAGAAGAGGAAGAGAGTTTATCATTGTTGCGGTTTGAACTCTCTTCTTGAGACCGCTTCTTTAAAACGCGTCAGAATGATATATGCCCACTGTTTCGGACATAACTTTCGAACGGCTGCTCGGATTGGTATGATTTCACTTCCACTGGCAAGGTGACTTTATGTTCTAGAACTTTTGTGAAGAACGCGGAAGCTGAATCGCAGTGGAAGGCTTTCGTCCGAGCCGATCTTTGAGACGCATCGGCAAATCTTTTGTTTGTTGCCGTGAATTTGAAACCATAGACTGTGAGGTGCGGTGAAGTCACTTGAAAGTCGATCTCCCCCGTACCCTTGACTTGATGATGAGCTGACATCTCATCATTTCACTTGAAACCTTGTGCTTGACCTTCCTTAAAGTCTTGTGCACATCCGATCAACAACTTGGCACTAACACACATGCTCTTGGGCTGATTCATCACCTTCCACCAGCTTAACAAAGACTTGGTGGCCCTTGGTTCTAACTCCAGGCATTGTGCTGCGCCTCCTCATGGCTTTCTTGTAGCCTTCAACCTCGCCACTTCTTCTAGAGATAGCAAGCGAGCTCCACACAATCTTCAAGGTTGAAACTGAAACCAAATTCAATGGGACAGATTCTAAAACAAGAGATTGTGAGAGATTAGAGTGTAGAGTGTAGAGTATATTACTGAAAAATAAAAGAGAGTTTAGAGAGTATAGAGTAACCGAGAGTATTAGTAACCAAAGAGTATAGAGTATAGGGTAACCAAGAGTATGAAGTATTAAAGATTATGGAAGAGTGGGGGGATTTTGCTCAAGAGTTCTTATGGACAGAGTTTAACTCTGTTTTCTCGAGTTGAAAGAAGCTTTAAACAGCTTTGAACAGCCCAGAACTTTAGAGAGTATCACACTATGGTGTTTGTTTACTCAAGAACATGGGCGTTTTAGTGGCTGCAACTTCTAAGAACCGTTGGATAATAAATCCCACACGGTTTTAATGACATAATTCATGGAAGAATCACCTAAACAGAGTGTTCTCCAAGATAAATTCCTTCAAGATCCACGAAATCACATGAACAAGTGTATTTCGATGGTTTAAATTGAACACATCCCACAAGAAATCATATTGAAGATGATTTTGTGGTCAGATTCAAATAAAAGCTAAAAAAAAACACCTTTGGAACACCCTTGTGTCCATCGGTTAAAAGACTGCATCTTGGACCAGCTTTAATCTATTTGACCAAGCGGACCATATATGCTAAAAACAAGACCTCTCTCTTCCTCAAGCTCGAATCTGGACACACCACGGCCAGAAACAAAGCTTTCTCAACATTGAGAAGAAGAAGAAGCGATTTAGCAACTAAACCTTTAAAGGAAAATTAACTAAAGCAAAATTAAACCTTTAAAGGAAAATTAACTAAATCCTAAGAGAACTAAATCCTAAGAATTTCGTGGCTCATACAAGCACACAAGAACCGTGAATCCTCACCATGAACAACACAATTTGCTCAATGGTTCATCACTTCCCACACATCCCAAAATAAACAAAGCTATTACCAAATCGGTAAAGCTTAAGGATGGGGCTTGTAAAATCGATTTCTTTCCACACACTTGGTCTACAAATTCTAACAAGACAAGAGACCAAGCTTACTCAACAATGAGCTGCTAGAGAATCGATTTAATCAACAAAAGCAAAATTAAAGCTTTAAAGAAACTAAGCTAAGCGATTTAACACCTAAGCAAAGTCTAAAACTTTAACTAAGCTAACTCCTAAGAAAACGACTTTGAGAATGAGTTTAAATCACCAAGAACAGAACCTGCTCTGATACCATGTTGGGATTTATGAGACAAAGCTCACAAGAGAGGGTAGACAAACACTTGGTGAATGAATCCCCCTTTACCCACAACAAACTAACTCATTCTCAAGGGGGAGGAGAGAACATCAACTTGTGATGAACTCCCCATAAACAAGCTAGATAGAACCCAAATACTAGAGAGTAAGCGGATCCTAACTAGGAGAAGCACTAGTTTGAGACTTATCCTCTTCTAGTATCACAACACTTAGAGTTTGTGTACTTAGGAGAAGGAGGATTAAGAATCAGTAATCTAGGCTAAGTAAAGCAGTAAATAAGAAGAGTTTAGGTGGATTTGAGAAGAGAATAGGCTGCCTTAAGGGCAGCCTCTAACCGCTAATCCTAAACTCTCTACATTGTTAATATGAAACAAGAACACAAGTATAGAGAGGAAATCGGTTTCTCTTCTATTGAATAATATTGTGATGTGTTACATATGAGAGAATTACAGCTTAATATAGAGAAAACAAAGGCATAGAGCCGTTAGGCACACAAGGGATTCAAAGGAGAGATGAAAGGGACAGCTCCTTGTCTTTGGTTGACTCGCTATGCTTCCCAACCAAAGCCACACGTGATTTCCTTCCCTTCCATGCCTTGTGACCGTTAGATCTCCTTCCCTTATGGCCATTGGATCCTTCTTCCCTTCCTTGTGAGATATTTCCTTCTTCTTGGGCTTCTTCTTCTTATAAGGCCTTTGTTCTTCTTATAAGGCACTCATGGCCTTGCTAACTTGTCTCTTCCTTGCTCACACGGCCCACATGGCCTTTCTCATTGTGTTCGCGGCCTAACTGGCCGCTCTCATGCCTCCCATGGCCTCACCGGCCACTCTCTTCTTCTTCCATAGTTCGGCCTTCCCGGCCTCTCTCTTCTCTTCTCCTTCTTATATGCTAATAAAAAGGACAATAACAGTGACTCGACAACAAAAAACCAATAATAGTGCAGAAGGAAAAACCATGGAAAACAAAACAAAGTCAAAACACAAGAATGAAGAAATAAATAAAATTATCAATGAAAACATAATTGTAAACTAACCGATTCATTAAAATCGTAGAATCACATAATTAATTAACATATAAGTGAGCGAGCGAGTGTTTTGTTTAAACTGTGTAGGATGAATTGGCGAGAGGAGACGTTCTCAAATCGGTCCAATGTTACATGCATGAGGCTGGAGCCTCGGAGGAAGAGGCACGTGAGCACGTGCAGCAGATGATTAGTGATACATGGGACGACATGAACAACGAAACAAAACCGGCTCGCAGTTCATTTTCCCGAGGTTTTGTGGAAGCTGCAATGAACCTGGCACGCATGTCGCAATGCATGTATCAATATGGGGATGGTCATGGATGTCCGAACAAAGCCAAAACCGTTGATCGTGTCCGATCCTTGCTCGTTGATCCAATCCCATTAGATTGATTTACACTAAAGTTATGTATTTGAGGAAGTTGAAGATGTATTGGTCTGTCTAGCGTCTGTGTGATACAAGAAGTGATACATGATTGTTGTTGTTTTATATGACTGAAAAGTTTCTAGAAGGTTTGAAAAGGCAATATTGAAAGACGGTTTGATGAAAAATTGAAAAAGAAAACTACTATTTCTTTGGTTGCTTAAATTAGAATTTTACAAGGAAAAAGAAAATAGTAAACAAAAAAAGGTTTTTTCTTATGGAATTTAAAAATCTTCTCCTATGGTGATTAGAAAGTCTTGATGGATATATAATGAGGTGTTGAGCACGTCCTAGAGAGGTAAGAGAGTTGAGCATAAAGATAAATAGCCTAGAGAGCTTTCTCATTGTGTGCGGCTTAGTTTCGCGGTTTAGTGCTTGTGTGATCAAGCTTTTTTGTTCGCCAGTGTGGCGTTTGTGTGAAGGTTGCTCCAGAGAGTTCGAGATCTGAAGTCTAGGCTCAGGGAGAGTTTAGCCCAAAGTTAGTTTATCTTGGTTTAAATCTAGGCTTGGTGTGAGTTTAGTTAAGAGTAGAAAATTATCCTTAAGATTTCATGTTATAGAACGGAGCAGTGAATTAAGAGGGTTGTGCTTGATTTACGCGCTTGCGAATAGGTTGTATTTGCTTTTTTGTTATAGTGAAATCGAAATCTGGACGTGGTTCCAAGGAGTAGGAAAAATCGAACCTCGTTAACAAAGCTCTTGTGTTATTTACTTTCTGCACTTTATTATTGCCTCATCCGCATTTACAAGTGGTATCAGAGCGGGTTCTCGATAGAGATTCAGTCTATTTTGGGTAGATCAAGGGTGAGGGTAGTTCAGGAAGTAAGGCAGAGCTTTGAATTAGTTTTGATGAATTCATACAGAGTTGGCACGTCTATGACAGGACCACCGTTGCTTGATTCATCGAATTACGGATATTGGAAGGTTTGTATGCAAGTGTTTTTTAGTAACCTTGATGAAGATTGTTGGAATTCGATTGAGCTTGGTTGGAAGCCTCCTAGAGTTGTGGATGATAAAGGAGTTGAGAGTCTTAAGCCAAGAGATAAGTGGACTGCTGCAGAGAAAAAACTATTAAGTTGCAATTCGATGGCCAAGACAGCGATTTACAATGCCATTGATTCAAGTCACTTCAAGTTAATTTCTCAATGTTTATCAGCTCAGAAAGCATGGAAGTCATTGGAGAAAATGTTTGAGGGTACATCAAGTGTTAAGAGAACAAAGCTGGATATGTTGGCATCACAATTTGAGAATATAAGGATGGAAGAAAAAGAAATTGTGGCTGAGTTTAGTACTAAGTTATGTGATATATCTAATGAGGCTTTTGCTCTTGGAAAGCAGTACAAAGACAAAAAGCTTGTGAAGAAGTTGAAGCGATCATTGCCTACAAAATTTGAGTCAAAAATTTCTGCAGTTGAAAAAGCTCATAATTTAGATGAGATGGCTTTTGATGAGTTTGTTGGAATTCTTAAAGCTTTTGAATTAAGCAAAGCATATGAGGCTGAAGGAGTAAAGAAGAAAGATGATGAAGTTAAGGAAGCAATAAAGAAGGCTATGAATGTGGTCACTAGTGATTCTGAAACTGATTCAGATGGAGAAGAGAAGATCTGAAGAATTTTGAGGTGTTTACAACTTTTGAAGATAGTTTTGAATCAGCGTCTGCAACAGTGTCTGCAAATGCTTATAAATCTGCAGCAAAACCTACAACTGCATCTGAACATGAATGTGAAAGTGATAGTGATTCAGAGAGTATGGATTATGAAGAACTTGGTAAGAAGTATGAGATGTTGTATGAACATTGGCTTAAAGTGATTGAGGTTAATTCAGTTTTGATTAAGGAGAAGCTCAAGTTAGAGGCTAAAATCGTTGAAACAGAGAAATATACAACAGAGAAGGGAGAAGAAGCATTACAAGCTATAGTGCAACTTGAAGAAACTCAAAAGAATTTGAGGATGCTTAATAATGGTACAAAGAAGTTGGATCATATTCTGAGTATTGGTAAAACAGATAAGTGTGGCCTTGGATTTGAAGGAAAAACTTCAAAATCAGATCTAGTGTTTATTTCAAGTGGAAAAATAACGTCTGCTTCAATGACTGCTTCAGAGACTGTATTTGTGAAAAAAACGTGGTACAAGAATTTCTGAATTGCAGAATGCACCTAGACAAGGTTTTCGACATGTTTGTTATCATTTAAGTATTGTTGGGCATATTTGGCCAAGATGTTGCAAATTGTTGAGAGAGAGGAGTCAAATGGAGAATGTTTATGATGTAAGGTTTCATGGTCCTACATGTTATCATTGTGGAGTTCAAGGACATATTAAGAAGAATTGTTTCAGATTCATTCAAGGAGTCAATCATGGAGGTCTAAGGCGCAACAAGATTTGGGTTAGAAAAAATGAGTTCTATGGAGGTGGTGTACTAGGCTATCAACCGCGTATTGTAAAGCGGAGAGAATTTTCCAGTTAGTTTTGACCATGTTGTGACTCATTCATGGGGAGAATGAAAATGTGTCTGGTGATGTTGTTTAGGTGTTTGAACTGATGAGTTCACAAGCATAGTCAAAAAGGGAGAGAATGAAGATGTATTGGTCTTTCTAAAGTATTGTCTGTGTGATACAAGAAGTGATACAGAATTGTTATTGTTTTATGTGACTGAGAAGTTTCTAGAAGGTTTGAAAAGGCAATATTGAATGACGGTTTGAAGATAAATTGAAAAGGAAAACTACTATTTCTTTGGTTGATTAAATTGGAATTTTACAAGGAAAAGAAAAATAGCAAAAAGGAAAAAGGCCTTTTCTTATGGAATTTGAAAATCTTCTCCTATGGTGATTAGGAAGTCTTGATGGATATATAGGGAGGTGTTGGGCACGTCCTAGAGAGGTAAGAGAGCTAAGCATAAAGATAAATACCCTAGAGAGCTTTCTCATTGTGTGCGGCTTAGTTTCGCGGTTTGGTGCTTTTATGATCAAGCTTCTTTGTTCATTGGTGTGGCGTTTGTGTGAAGGTTGCTCCAGAGAGTTGGAGATCTGAAGTCTAGGCTCAGGGGGAGTTTAGCCCAAAGTTAGTTTATCTTGGTTTAAATCTAGGCTTGGTGTGAGTTTAGTTAAGGGTAGAGAATTATCCTTAAGATTTCATGTTATAGGATAACGGAGCGGTGAATTAAGAGGATTGTGCTTGATTTACGCGTTTGCGGATAGGTTATATTTGATTTCTTGTTCTAGTGAAATCAAAATCTGGACATGGTCCTGGAGAGTAGGAAAAACCGAATCTTGTTAACAAAGCTCTTGTATTATTTACTTTCTGCATTTTATTATTACCTCACCCGCATTTACAGAAGTTACTAGAATCATCGTAGTGTTACGTTGGAGACTAATCGAATCACACTAGAAAGGGCTTTAACGAGCCTTCTACCTGTGACGTATTTGACGTTAATTAGCCGTCGTTTCGACCAGTCCCTCGCATTAAGGAAATGGCTTCTAAATCCGTTAATAATTTATGTATTCGTTTTTGTTTTTTGCTAATTTGGCATGATTTTTAAAAAAAAAAAAAACAAATATCTTAAATTTGTGTTTCGTTTGAGTTTAGACAAAAATTTACAATAGAAATAAAAGTGATACATAAATGTTAAGTCAATATATATATATATATATGTATGTAGTTTTTCTATATATTTAGTAATAAATATATATATAATAATAATTTTTCATTAATTTCAGTTTCAAAAATTAATTATTCGCCTTAGGTACTTTGGCATAAAAAGTTTTCTACAGTTCATACTATTATTAATTTCGATTCAGTTCAGACTTCAGATTAATATATTGCAGTTCGATTTGGGTCCGTTTAATTATTTTTCTCACCTCTAGGTGAATTCAACAAAATATTTTGAATAGTTTTAATTATTTTTCAATGGTTTGATGAGAATAAATAAATAAATATGATTTGGTATTGAAACTATCTTTTATCTCTTAAAATATGGAATTTAGATATTTGTATCTTTAACTAATAAATATCTTCAAAACATCTTGATGTCAGTTAGAAAGCAATGACTAAATGATTTTAATATCAATGGATTTGAATTCTTTTTTTTTCTGAATCACCAATTCTTTTAACTTAACAAGTGTTGGGGGTAGATCCCCAACCCAAACAAAAGGCCTGGCCCAGGAAAAGCCCATAATAAACTTCCAAAGAAAGGAGGGGTATTATGGTCTTTTACATAGACGAACCGCCACGATTCCCTATAAATACAGGCGTACGGCCTTGTGAAAAGGGATCGTGGAAAAAAGGCAAAAGAAGTTGTACAGCAAGTATTAGAGCCCCAGCTCGTCCAAGCAAAAGTCAACGGTTTCAGAGTCAGCAGCCCGAAGAATCGACTAGATAACAGTTCGTCCGATCAACCTCGTCCATTCTTGTAATTCGTTTAAGTCGTGTTGTAACCCGTCTTTTGTGCCTCGGTACCAATAAAATTGAAAAGAACTTTGACCCTCCTTTGACCGAACTAAACACACTAATTGTGACCGATTTGGATATCAACAATTTGGCGCGCCAGGTAGGGGGAGCCAAGTCGAGCTTCTCTGAAGAATTGGAGAACGGACCTACACCGACTAGACGAGATGACAACAACTGACAAGGAAAAAGGAAAAAAAGCCAGTTCGTCGGGGGGAACGACGACTCCGGCAATGGACCAAGTGGAGCAGACAGTTCTCCCCACGCCGGATGCTCCGAGAAAGGTCGTAACTGTGGAAAGTCCAGAGACTTTCGTCATAGCTACGAACTTGACAACCCCAACGACCGCAGAGCCAACGCAGGCTCCAACACAACTCACCCTGCTCAACAACCAGCCCGTCTCCAGTATAGATGAGCTTTTCCGCGGAATTTTAACGCGTCTTGACCAGCAAGAAGAGCGAACTAACAGCCGGCTGGATGCACTCACTGCAGCACAGGTTAACTCGCAAGACGAAATTAATCATCTCCACAATATCCGACACAACCCAATGAACTTTCTCTCGGCAAGAACAATGCCAGGGTCGTATGCGCAAACCAGGGGATTAGAGCGCAACCCAACCCCACGCCTCAATGAGCAAAATGATGAAGTGACGGATCGAACGAAGGATGACGAGATAAAAGAGATTAAAGAACAAATGAAAGAAATGACAGGAATGTTCCACAAAGCGACGGACAAGGCACCCGAGTTCGGACTTATGCTCAAAGCGACGCAGCGAACCCCATTCTCTCGAAGACTCGCCGCAACAACAGTTAAGCGGGCAGTCAAGCCAAGGTTGGGTCACTACGACGGAACGGTGGACCCACGAGATTTCTTACTCACCTTCGGCGTAGCCCTCGGCCCTCTACAATTCAGCCCGACAGAGTACGACGCTGGAGCTTGTCAAGTCTTCGCCGAGCATCTAACGGGAACCGCCTTGAGCTGGTTCTTGAGACTCCCATCCGGATCAATTAACAGTATCAAGGAGCTAATAAGTGAGTTTTTGAAGCAATTCTCTGTTCTGATTGAGGGAAAGAATTCCCACGCCGATTTGTATGCCCTAACTCAGTATAAGGAAGAGTCGCTTCGATCCTTTATCGGACAATTTAAAGAAATATACGTCAACATTTCCATTCCAGACGCTGCCGCTATCGTCGCACTTCGAAACGCGCTTTGGTATGAGTCACGATTCAAGGAAGAACTATCTTTAATGCACATAGAGACCGTAGCCGATGCATTACTCCGAGCTGCAAAACACATTGGGCTCGAGGAGGAGAAAGCTATCAACGCCAAGAAACACTCCTCGGAGGCCGGTCCGATAACCAAACATCCCGTAGCCGCGCCCCCAAAAGTCGAGCACGTCGAGCCACGACAACATTTCACCAGTAACCAAGATCGAACTCGTCGAACTTTCGCAATCGGCGAAAATAAGTACATCCGGAAAGAAGGAAGCGAGAATAGTGCAACCCCGTATTGCGACTACCATCAAAACACTACCCATACAACTGAAGAATGCCATTATCTTCAGAAGATCTTGATGGCGCGATACAAGAAAGGAACAATGGTTGTCGAACCCGACAGAAGCAAGACAGTCCGTCTGGACGAGGTGATGCCAAGCGCGCTGAAAATATCGCTCGAAAATTCGTCAAAGACTCTAAGACACTTGCCGACCAAAGCGAAGACGAGATGGAAATTCAAAATCTACTAGCCGACCAAAGAGAAGACAGCAGTCATGAAAAACGACCACATACAGATCGCAAGCCCGACCAACGTCCTCCGACGATAAGACGAATCAACATGATAATGGGCGGACTAGCTGGATGAAATGATTCGGTCAGGGCAATCAGGGATTATACCAAGAAGGCAGAAATGAAAAAATCCTGGCCGTCAAGGTTCGAGGCTGAAAGCATGACAATTTCTTTCGATGGAAGAGACCTAGAAGGTTTGGATTTGCCGCACAATGATCCGCTGGTCGTCAAACTCTTGATTGGCGAAAGCAAAGTGACAAGAATATTGATCGATACCGGAAGCTTGGTCAACGTCATCTTTAGAGACGTCTTGGCAAAAATGGAAGTTGGCGAAAACGACATCGTGCCAGAATGTCACTCTCTAACGGGCTTCGACGGGGATCACCTTATGTCAATCGGCACCATCACTCTACCAATCTTTGTTGGAGGGATAGCCAGATACTTCCGGTTCGCGGTTATCGACAAACCTACGATCTATAATGTCATCCTTGGAACCCCGTGGCTCCACAAGATGAAAGCCGTCCCGTCAACGTATCATCAGTGTGTTAAGTTCCCAACTTCAAAAGGAATATACACGCTGTGTGACAACCAGCAAACCGCAAGGGACTGCTTCTTAATTGAGCATAAGATTCGCACCGGAAAGAAATTATAGCAATCAAAGCATCGGGTCGGTGACGATAGCACGTCGCCGACAGACGGATAGCCGACCCCTGTCCAACAAGGCATTGCCGCGGTTGAAGAAGTGAGCCTCGACGAGAATGATAAGAAACGATGCGTGAATATCGGCACAGAGATAACTTCCGCCATGCGAGACGAGCTGATACTCTTCCTCAAAACCAACATCTCGACGTTTGCATGGAGTGTAACTGATATGAAAGGGATTGATCCAAGCGTCACGACCCATGAACTCAATGCCGACCCAACACATAAGCCGATCAATTAGAAGCGGCGCAAGTTAGGTCCCGAGCGATCACAAGCAGTGAACGATGAAGTTGATAAACTCCTTGGCGCCGGGTCAATCGTGGAAGTAAAATATCCTGAGTGGTTACCTAACCCGGTGGTCGTCCAAAAGAAGAACGGAAAGTGGCGAGTTTGCGTAGATTTTACCAATCTTAACAAGGCCTGCCCGAAGGATAGTTTCCCGTTGCCAAGGATTGATCAACTCTTCAAAGCAACCGCAGGCAACGAGCTGTTAACTTTTATGGACGCCTTCTCTGGTTACAACCAGATTCTAATGCACAAGGACAACCAGGAAAAGACATCGTTTATCACAGATAGAGGGACCTACTGTTATAAGGTTATGCCCTTCGGCCTGAAAAATGCAGGAGCGACGTATCAGCGGCTACTCAATAAGATGTTTGTCGAGCAACTCGGCCGGACTATGGAAGTCTATATCGACGACATGCTCGTCAAATCACAACATGCAAAGGATCATATCACTCATCTGCGACAGTGCTTCGACACCCTAAACAAATATGGGATGAAACTGAACCCGGCCAAATGCACGTCTGCAGTTAAGTCCGGCGAATTCCTTGGGTATCTGGTGACCAGGCGAGGCATTGAGGCAAACCCAAAGCAAATAAAAGCGATCATCGATCTACCATTGCCAAAAAATGCCAGAGAAGTGCAACGGTTAACTAGACGGATCGCTGCTTTGAACCGTTTTATATCCAGATCAACCGACAAGTGTCTACCATTCTACCAGCTTCTCAAAACCAAGGGCAAGTTCGAATGGACCGAAGCCTGTCACAGCGCAATCAACGAGTTAAAGAACTATTTATCGACTCTACAGATCTTAGCAAAACCAGAACTCGGCGAAATCTTATTTCTTTATATCGCGGTCTCAGAATCGGCCGTCAGTGGTGTACTCGTTAAAGATGATCGAGGAGAGCAATGACCCATCTTTTACATAAGCAAATCACTCGACGACGTTGAGACTCGCTACCTAACAGTCAAGAAGGTTGCCCTGGCAGTCGTCACATCCGCAAGAAAGCTCCGACCGTACTTCCAGTCACACACTATCGCTGCCCTATCCAATCAACCTTTACGATCTATACTGCACAGCCCGAACCAGTCCGGTCGGCTGACAAAGTGGGCAATCAAACTTAGCGAGTACGACATCGAGTATCGAACTCGTCCGGCTGCTAAGTCCCAAGTGCTCGCCGACTTTTTGATCGAACTGCCGTTTGGAGAAGCCGAACCAACACCCACTGATCCGTCCGACGACCGATGGACCCTGCATGTGGACGGAGCATCCTCTCATCTTGGGTCGGGGATAGGGATTCGATTAACTTCGCCGACCAGGAAAAATTTGGAACAGTCCTTCCGTCTCCGATTCCAAGCAACCAACAACATCGCCGAGTATGAAGCGCTCATCGCCGGGCTTAGGCTCGCCAACGGAATGCAGATCAAGCGGATACGAGCTTTTTGCGACTCTCAGCTCGTCGCTAACCAGTTCAGCGGCGAATACGATACCAAAAGTGAACCCATGGCCGCCTACCTCGACGTCGTTAGGATTTTGTCCAAACGCTTTGACGAATTCGAGCTCATCAAAATCCCCAGAGGAGATAACGCACCGGCCGATTCTTTGGCAGCACTCGCCTCGACATCGGATCCCGATCTTCGACGAATCATCCCGATAGAAAGCATTGATACGCCGAGCATAGGTGAAACACACGCCGAGACATGCCTCGCTCTCCACCAGCCCAATGAAATCCGGACCACTTATCGAACGATGAGGTCACGCCGAGCATGCGAACCTCCATCAGACACTGACGCGACGGATTGGCGAGTCGAAATCCGTGCATATCTCGCTGATGGCGACGTGCCAACAGACAAATGGGCTAGACGAAGATTGAAGACCAAGGCCGCCCGATATACCCTGATGAAAGATTATTTACTTCGATGGACGGCGTCAGGAGCCCTGTTGCTTTGCATACACGGCGACGATACCGAGCGCGTCATCAAAGCCAGGGACTTCCAACTCTTCGTCTGGAAATATATAATTTGTCGCCACGGTCTTCCATACGAAATAATCACTGACAACGGATCGCAGTTCATCTCCTTGCAATTTGAAAATTTTTGTGCGAGATGGCGAATCAAATTAAGAAAATCGACGCCAAGGTATCCACAAGGAAACGGCCAGGCCGAAGCTACCAACAAGACCATACTCGATGGCCTGAAGAAAAGATTGGACGCCAAGAAGGGTGTCAGGGCCGACGAACTTGACGGAGTACTTTGGTCTTACCAAACAACCCCAAGGACGACCACTAACCAAACCCCGTTCTCCTTAGCCTACGGGATGGCAGCAATGGCACCAGCTGAGGTCGGCAGTTCGAGCCTCAGACGAACGATGCTCGTCCAAAACACCGCGCTCAACAGCCAGATGCTAACGGATCGACTCGACGAGTTGGAGGAAGAACGAGACAAGGCACTCCTACGAATCCAGAACTATCAGCTCGCCGCAGCCAAGTACTACAATAAGAAAGTCCACAATCGGCATTTCGACGAAGGGGATCTCGTCCTCCTTAAGGTCTTTGAAAATACGGTCGAGCCAGATGCCGGAAAAATGGGAGCCAATTGGGAAGGCCCATATCTAGTATCCAAAGTCATCCATCCTGGCGTATACGAACTCTTAACAATGGGCGGCGAACCAGTGCAGAGGTCTTGGAATTCGATGCATCTCAAGCGTTACTACTACTAAAAGAAAAAAAAAATGGAAGACTAATCGAACTCGGCTATATCCAGCCGGTTCTTTCTATAATTTGAATAAGCGTGTAATGTGAACTACGAGCGGCTTGATCCCTCCTGATTGGGGGGTACGTAGGCAGTCCCGTTTTTCGGGACACAGCTGCCAATAATAAAAATTTCTTCCTCATAAGAATGAGTCGTTGTTTGCAAGATATTTTAGTTATTATCCTGGCCCGGTAATGAATCGACGTTACGACGTATTATTTTAAGCCGAGTCGCAACTCGCACAAAAGGGTAAGCCGACTATCGGTCGCACCTGGTTATATTAAGCCGAGTCGCAACTCGCACAAAAGGGTAAGCCGACTATCGGTCGCACCTGGTTATATTAAGCCGAGTCGCAACTCGCACAAAAGGGTAATCCGACTATCCAAAAGTCGCACCTAGTTAAAGCCGAGTCTTAACTCGCCAAAAAAAAAAAAAGGGGGAAGAGGGATATGTCGACCATAACAAGTCGCACCCCTCTAACAAAATCAGCCGAGTAGTCATTATTTAAAGTTTAGGATAGAAATCCGACTTTATTAAAAACAAAAGTGACAACAATACAGGGGTCGACCCCAATACAAAAAACGACAACAGGATCGTTCAAAGCTGTTTCTGACGAACAAGTACCAAGCAATCTAATCACTCAAAGCCTAGGTCGGCGTTGGATGACTCGTCAAATTCCAATCCGCCGATCATAGTCTGCCAATGATGGCACGACTCCTTCAAATCCTTCAGAACGTTCATTGGAGCGCTCGCGCCTTCCGCAACCATCTCCTCGAGATACGTGCAAATCTTTTCAGCACGGTTGCTCTCGCAGAAGTAATGCTTCAAGCTTTCCAACTGCGTAATGTAGCGTCGTAGCACGTCGATACGAGTCTTACAAGCCTCAATATCCTCATGGCCCTCAAACGGCCTTCGACCGATGATATCCAGGTCGCCCGGTTCAAGGTCGGGTATTGTTATTTCTACGAATGATCCTTCGAACGAGCGCGCTCTTCCACCAATTCGTCCCACCGCCGCCTCGGGACAACGAGCCCTTCGTCGATCAAAACCTCGAGGCACTCTACTAGACCATCGACGAGGCAGAAGGAGAAGTAACGTTCGAATGAACGACGAATTGTGATAATGTAGGCCCTCAGTCGCCGAACACGTGCATGATAGTAGTTGAGCTCCGCGTAAATCGACGTATCAGGTCCCATGGCAAGTCGTCCCAAGCTCTTCGCGATCACACCAACCTTGAAATCACCGGCGTCGGAACAACCCCTCCTCCCTACAAAACAACAAACCTCACCAAGAGAACAATAATAAAACGTGCAAGGCTATTTATAAGAGCAAAAGGCACAAGTTCCAACAGACACAAGTTTCAAAAAAGAGGAAGATAAGCCTTTTGACCAATAAATGACGTTTCAAAAATAAATGCATTAAATGAGATTCCAAAAATAAATGCCCAGGGAAAAGAAGTAGAGTTTGCATGGAGCCGACCCCAAAACACGGTGCGCAAAGAGTACAAGGGAGCCGACGCCAACACGACAGAAAATAGGATAATACAAGGGAGCTGACCCCTCAACACGGCAACTAAGATGATAGAACAATTACGACGCCAAGCCAGCAGTCGGAGATTCATGACCAGGGGTCAAAGGACGGGGTAGTTCATCAGTAGGATGATCAACAATTTGCTCTTCGGTACCATCCGTGGGACGGTCGTCGCCCTGCCCCTGTTCGTTCTGTTCTTCAGCTCCGTCCCCTTCAAGCTCCCCGCTCTCAGACCCACCTTCTTCCCTTTCGCCGTTATCACCCTCAGCATCACCACTGATAGGAGAAGCGACCCAGGCCGGAACCGGAGGAAGAGGCTCGGCAAAAACCCTAGACACGTCGAAATCAGCCTCGGTAATGTCCAGAAGATCAAGATCTTCAACTTCACTCTTCAGCTGGTTCATCACGACGACGACCTTGTCCTTCAAGCCCTCCTCAAGCACAGCAATTTGACCCTCGTCGATGAGCATCTCGAGCATTTGGACATTCCCAACGGTTTGGTTGTACTCGAGAAATTTCCCCATCGACGCTTTGACCGCCTTGGCATACCCCTTATGTTTGGCTAGCAACTTCTGCACACGCACGGCCATTTCATGAAAAGCCTTAATTCTTTCATGATACCCAAAAAATCCTCCCGCCAATCTTTGAGCCTCTTCGTCTCCGAGTTTAGGGTAAGCTGCATCCTATTAAAGGCGGCATCCGACGCCTCAAGCTTCGCCTTAAGATCATCCCACTCCGCAACCCACTTGCACCGTTGGCTCTCAAATTTCGATGCCTCATCACTGAACCTCTGATTGGATCGAACAGCTTCCCCTAGCTGGGCCTCGAGGCGTTCAATCCTCTCCGAAAAGGTTGACGCTCCTGATCGATCGCCCTCCAGGTCACGAATGCGACGCTCGTAGCGCGAGGTTAGGCGGTTGATTCGGGCAATAAGCTGTTTCAAAAAAAAAGGGGGATAAGGACGAAGGGAAAAGAGAAACGGGCTCAAAACCAAGTCGGCTGAAAGAACAAACCTCAAAGGAAGCTTGAGCCACGTCTGCAATTGCATGCGCTTCCCTCGTCTTTTCAACAGGAAGTAAGCGACCAGACCCGAAGTGAATCTTCCGAAAAAGTTCGGAGCAAGCAGGGGAGTCGTCTGGGAAGGGACGAGCCTCGGCAGTGTGAGAGAAACTCCAGCCAAAGTCCGACGTTTTCTGTTTCTTCGACGGATCAGGTCGCCCCTGGCCAGCATCGTCTATCCTCTTTTGATGACCTCTTGCACCCTCAATATCACGGCCGGACGATTCGCCCGCCCTCTTCCTTGGAAACGCCTCAGCGGATTCAGGGCGGCGAGTTGAAGGAAGGGGCTAGGAATGCTGTTTCGGCGGAGGGTCAGGTGACTGACGTGACCGAGAAGGGACCTTCTTAGCCAAACCAGCATCAGAGGACGAGATAGCACGACGAGCATCTAGTTGGGGAGTCGGACGAGGAATGGAAGACGGGTCCGATGCCCGACGGTAACGAGCAGATGCGTTGGGAACACTCAAATTCAACTTACCAATCGTTTCGGCTAAAATAAAGGACGACGAAATTAATTTCAACTCGAAAAACAACAAAATAGGATCAATCATAAAGATTACCTTTCTTTTTCCGGGGACCTGGTGCCTTTTTCGGACGACCTTTCTGTGATTCGGTGCCCGGCCAAACGTAAGGACAGAAGACCTTGATCGCGTCGATTTCAGCTTGGAAAGAGGAAGGATACGGGAGCAAGCACCTTGGTATAACAACTACCCAAAAAAAAAAGTAAAGTTAGCGAAACCAAATATATAAGCAAAATACAGAAGTAATCAAGCAAGAACGGTCGGCTACCGGGTGAAGGGTTCCACCCAGAAAACCAAGGAATAGACGGATCCTCAAGAACCCCCGGGACAACTCTTAGAAAAAAATACGAGCCTTTCCAGTTATATGTTTTCCCTTTGGCGCCTTCGACGAGAGTCATCTTCTTTGATGAAGCCACGTAATATAGCCCCGGAGTCTTTATTCAATTCGACGGGTTCAGACACGTCAGCTCCTCCAAATGATCGCAAGTAAGCTTGACGTTTGCGGCTTCGGCCATGATCGAAAGACCGATGGCGTTTCGAAAGGTTGCCGGGGCAAATTGAGAAATGGCCGCATTACGTCGAGCGAAATACGTCATTAAAAAGGAGGGGAGAGGAAACGTGAGCCCACATTTGGTAAAGTATTTTTCCGAAAGACATATAAATCCCGGAGGGGCGTCCCAGGGACGTTGAGCTGGACTCGGGATCAAAATGTCAGGTTCAACGGCCAACTTCCCGATACAAACCGCTGCATCAGCATCGTCTTTCTTTAACGTCGATTGACGCATATGAGAGAATATATTCACAGTTGGCAATGGGACGTCACTTGTGTCAGAGGAAGATGGGTCGTCGGATAAAGACTCGTCGATTAACGAGGGGATCCTACAGGGAAGCCCCGACGAACTGGAAATGGCCTTCTCAGAAAAAAAGCGACGTTGGGCTTCTTCATATAAAGCGACGTCAGTACCCGCCGTCGACGAGTCAGAAGAATTCCGAGAACGAGCCATACGACGAGCAGACCTAATCGAACCCTCGGATCCGGAAGTGACTTGCCGAAGATGACTCTCGGCGGAAGGGTCGGAGGATATAGATCGAGAGTTCATAACAAAAAATGCGAAAAAGGCTAGCAAGCACAATAAACGACGAGATAATAGTAGAGGAGAGTACCTGAACGATGAGAAGCACCATAACTTGATAAAGAGATAATGAGAGGAAAGGGGGTGGTATTTATAGGAGAGAAAAGAAGGATCTAGAAACGCAATCATTACAGCACGCGTTCTGTGACGATACAACTTCCGGACTTCACGCGCGCCAAAGCACCGCACACGGTGATTCGACCCTAAACATCGAAACTTGTTTTCTCACGCGCGACCTTTCGTTTTTTAAGTCCTTGTTTGATTCGTTGCTTCAACAATTGAGGAGCGACCCCTCATCTTCTCACAACCGTTCTCCGCCTAAAGACTACGAACTAAAGGCGAAAGGGGGGGGGGGCTACTGTTGGGGGTAGATCTCCAACTCAAACAAAAGGCCTGGCCCAGGAAAAGCCATAATAAACCTCCAAAAAAAGGAGGGGTATTATGGTCTTTTACATAGACGAACCGACACGATTCCCCATAAATACAGGCGTACGGCCTTGTGAAAAGGGATCGTGGAAAAAGGCAAAAGAAGTTGTACAGCAAGTATTAGAGCCCCAGCTCGTCCAAGCAAAAGTCAACGGTTTCAGAGTCAGCAGCCCGAAGAATCGACGAGATAACAGTTCGTCCGATCAACCTCGTCCATTCTTGTAATTCGTTTAAGTCATGTTGTAACCCGTCTTTTGTGCCTCGCACCAATAAAATTGAAGAGAACTTCGACCCTCTTTTGACTGAACTAAACACACTAATTGTGACCGATTTGGACATCAACAACAAGCAAACTTTCATTACTAAATAACATTTGCTGGTTCAGTCATGAAAGCCGAAACATGTTTCTTAGAACCCAACTCATTCCACTATTTACTCAAGACTCTTTTCCAAGTTCCATCAGTGTTGCATTTTTGTATCCCATGCTCATGGAATCCAAAGGATTCGGGCTTTGTGCAACCAGATAATCTTTTTGGAACTGTCGAGAGTTATGAATTTTAAAAGATATTTACAAATACTATAATCAAAAACACTGGATTTAAAAATAACATGAGATTTGTCATTTTGACACAAATGATGCAAGATGTTTAGTTGAATAAAATAGAAACTAGCTCTATCATTTGTAGTTAAGTAGTAAACAAAACTTAGATGAATTATCATAGTCTTTGTTAATGACATTTGAGGTAATTTTTCTTAAACATATGTACATACAAATATGTTTGTGTGTGTACATATATACATATCGATTTCAATATGGCTAGCTATGACGTAATACATGAGTGAGTGAGTGTTCGTTGATATAGATGAATTGGCCACACAAAATTCAACATCTTGTTAACCACACAAAACTATGGACAATTATTATTTGAAATTTGAAATTGTGTAACCTTTGTACTGTAAATTAGGCACCTCACGTCCTTTCTGTAAACATCTCAAGTCTTTTTCTTACCAAACTTATGTTCTTGTTTTTGGGTCAAATACAACTTATCTTAATGAAATGAAAGATTGGACACAAACAAAAAAAGCCCAACCAATTGGTACTGTACTGGACTACTAAATATTTAAAAAAATAGTAATATTTAGTTTTTTTTTTCCTAAAAATTAAAACCATCAGTTTTGCTTTGTTAAGAAAACAAAAGGCTTAATGCAATGCAACAAAAGAAAAAGTCAAAAAACCTTTAAATGCTTTTTTGTTATTGCAAATTTACCTTCAATTTGCATTAAATACATTTCAAACTTACATAATCAAATGTAACATATAATTTAAAAATCATATCTATCTTCTTCGATGAGTTCTTACGGTCATATTCATTAGATTTTCTAAATTATAATTGTAAATCTGTATAGATTTCTCGTATCATGAATTCATTTTTATATGCAATTTCTCATAATTTAATAAATTTTATGATAGTGGCAACAAGTTAAACTGCAGGTTATATTCAATTCTACTGATTTAACATGTAGTTTTTAAATTGAGAGTAAACTAATTAAAAATGTCATTCGGAAGATTTTATTTTGCAGGAAAAACTTGACAACAAAAATATGCCTACACGAGTTTGAAAATTGATCTATCCTGTGATTTTCCTCAAATTTTGTTAAGAGATGTTTAATGAATTAGAATCAAGTTAAAGATCTTTTATATTAAAGTAGACTGCAAGCAATAAGCTATAGATAGGATGATCAAGTTTGGATTGTTTAGTCTAATTACTTGATGGTTCCAAATTGATTTTTAATTTCTATACTCCGTTTATTATTATATATTTTAATACTTACACCTTGGAACTCTGTCTATATAAACTTACATGTGTTGTCCAATGTATTCAACCAAGGGAAACTTCTATTAAGAAAAACTTTTAATCCAAATGGCTACTTTATGTATGAGTTCAGCTTCTATTTACCAAAACGCCTCTACCCACAATTTTCGTTTTCAACGTCCTCACCGTTTTATATGCAAGTCCATGACCAAAACGACGCCAGATGCTACTTCTGTTGACATCCGTCGACGCTCCGGCAACTATCAACCTTCTCCATGGGACCATCGTTATCTTCTCTCAATCGATAACAAATATGTGGTAAAGTATTCATCATTTTATTTACTATCTTCGTCATGCATGTTTAGGGTTTCAGTTTCACCTATTTTATGTATATATTCATCATTTTATGTACTTTCTGCTATCTCTTTTAGTAGTAGTAGAAGTACCGACTCACTAGTTAGTTACAATATGGTATATGCAGAATGCGAAAAAAGTGATAACTAGAGATCTGTTGAAGAAAAAAGTGAAGAAGATGCTTGATGTTGAGACGAAGAGTCGTCTTGAGCTATTAGAGTTCATCGACGAACTGCAAAAACTTGGGATTTCGTATCATTTTGAGCAAGAAATCAATACTATTTTAACGGATTTTCATCTTAAACATGGAAATAATGTTTCCAAGTATGATAACGAAGAAGATTTACATGCAACCGCACTCGAATTCCGACTTTTTAGACAACATGGTTTTGATGTCTCAGAAGGTTAGTTTGTATTTTCAATATTCAG
Source organism: Camelina sativa (assembly GCF_000633955.1). Taxonomy (NCBI): domain Eukaryota; kingdom Viridiplantae; phylum Streptophyta; class Magnoliopsida; order Brassicales; family Brassicaceae; genus Camelina; species Camelina sativa. Next base: position 3,477,889 of record NC_025693.1, read on the forward strand.
TGGAAAACAAAATAATACAACTTCTAAATTAAACTTTGTTGTATCTAATATCATATATTAACTAGACTGTTTATTGCAGATATATTTGATGTGATCATCAACAAAATAGAAAGTAATACGTTCATGAATGAAGATATAGAAAGTATCATTTCATTGTACGAAGCGTCGTATCTCTCCACGAAATCCGATACTAAATTGCATAAAGTCATCAGACCTTTTGCAACAAAACAAATAAGAAAATTTGTCGATGATGAAACTTACAACATTGAGGTACGAGAGCAGGCGATTCATGCATTAGAAATGCCGTACCATTGGAGAATGAAAAGACTAGAAACGAGATGGTACATAGATGCATACGTGAAGAAACATGACACGAAGAATCTTGTCTTGATCGAATTAGCCAAAATCGATTTCAATATCGTACAGACTGCTTATCAAGAAGATCTCAAATACGTTTCAAGGTAACATAGATAAATAGAAGCAATATATAGAACTGGTTTTGCATACGTCACATGCGTATATATATGTATAAATATATATATGCATACTCTTTCTAACCGTCTCACTTTAATGATATGAAGCTGGTGGAAGGATACATGTTTGGCTAATCAACTTCCCTTTATAAGAGACAGAATAGTGGAGAATTATTTTTGGAATATTGGATTAATATACGAACCGCAATTTGGATATGTCCGTCGGATCATGACTATAGTTAATGCACTTATTACAACCATCGATGACATCTACGATGTTTATGGCACTCTTGAAGAACTTGAAATCTTCACTTCCATAGTTGAAAGGTACGAACTCTACCACGTATATTTCTATTTAACGTTCTTAGTATATTATAAAAATTACAGAACACTAAATTATATATAATGTCTTTTACGAACAAAAGTGATATTATCAAACAAATCTATATATACTGCAGTTGGGATGTGAATCGTCTTGATAAACTTCCCGAGTACATGAGGTTGTGTTTTCTGATCTTGTACAATGAAACCAATGGCATTGGGTGTGATGTCCTCAAATATAAAAATTTTGACGTCATCCCTTTTCTCAAGAAATCAGTAAGTTTAACATTTAGTTATTTTTATTAGATATATACATATATAGAGTTTTAATTTTCTATATTTTGTTAAATCCAGTGGGCAGATTTATGTAAAACATATCTAGTGGAAGCAAAATGGTACAAAAGAGGGTACAAACCAAGTTTGGAGGAATACATGCAAAATGCTCGTATTTCAATATCCGCCCCAACAATATTAATTCACTTTTACTGTGCTTTCTCTGACCAAATCTCAATTCAAATACTGGAGTCTTTGTCCCAACACCGGCAACATGTCATCCGATGCTCTGCCGTTGTTCTCCGCCTAGCTAATGACCTTGCAACTTCACCGGTAAATAATCTTAGCTTCTAACATCTAGTTGTTGTCTTGAATCGTACGTTAGTTTTAATATCGATTTTAACCACGGTGTTTTGTTTATATGATGTACCATGTAGGATGAATTGACTAGAGGTGACGTTCTCAAATCGGTACAATGCTACATGCACGAAAACGGAGCTACACAGGAAGAGGCACGAGCTCACGTTCAGCAGATGATTAGTGACACGTGGGATGAGATGAACTACGAAACGATAACGGCAGGTCACTCTTCGTCACTTTCAAGAGGATTTGTGCAAGCTGCAGTGAACGTAGCACGCATGTCGCAATGCATGTATCAACATGGCGATGGTCATGGCTCTCCCGACAAAGCCAAGACTGTTGATCGTGTCCAATCCTTGATTGTTAATCCAATCCCATTATATTGATTTTACATACCCCCAAGTCAATCACTTTTGTAGTATCAGAATTTTATTATATATTGTGATATGCTGGATTACCAAACAGATACTAACCAAAATTTATTTTTTACAAAAACATCTAATAATTTCAAACATTAAGCAAATCATGGAGCACAGAAGAAAAAGAATCATCAAAATCAAATAACATTTGTAACATTGTTAAACTCCAGTGAAATATATAATTTCTTCATACGTTCTAAAACTCCCATACATAAAATCTTACAACATAAAACATTAAGCAAATCATGGAGCACAGAAGACAGAATTATCAAAATCTAACAACATTTTAAACATTGTTAAATCTCCTATGAAATATATAATTTCTTCATACGTTATAAAACTCTCTTACAACTTGACTCAATGTCTTTACAATTAGTCTATTACAGATTCATTTATATTTACCAAATTTTCATATGCTACAGAGTGAATCAACTACTGGCAGAGTGACAGGAACCAAAGCTTTGAAATCAAGTCGGCTCATAGTGACACAACTACTAACCCAACTACTATACATAACGTATATCATCTCCTTTGGGCTACAATGAGGCATCTATCAACATAGAGTATATCCACACACAACAAAACTAATCAATAGATATATTCGCTACTAATATCACATGTTACATCACAAATGTTAGTTTTCTTCCCACACAAATCATTAAACCTACAAAAATATACTTGCAAAGTCTACTTTGACAAAGCTTTTATGTTCCTAAAGGGAAAAATCAAGAGATTATATGCGCAACGAAAACTACTCGCAATTCCAGAGAGAAGAGTTCTAAAGCACTATTTAGTCTAAACCTTGGCAGCCAAAAGAAAACTTTAGTGCTAATAGACACGTAACGACTTCTACCCGCACAATAAACAAAAAAGAACAACCAACAGCAACTCAAATTGGCCATAAAGTTCGAGATACTTACCAAACTTGCAGGAGGAGAGAGTAAGGACCCTAAAATAGATAAAAGTCATAATCAGTGAAACAAATTGGAAGGAGATAAAAAAAAAAGATAAAAAATAAGGAGGTCCGACAAGGAGAATTGTTTTAATATACCTTCGTATGTTTTTCTTTTGCAGCTCTCTCTCTCCTCCAAGCAAAACCTCCGGAATCACAGTAATACCAATTATCAGATACTATATAAACACAAGAACACTAGAAAAGGAAGTGGAAACTAAATAAGAAAGAAAAAAGTAACTATTTCGGGCAAAAAACAAAAGAATCTGCACATGCCCTAACACATATAAGAACCATGGACAAACTCTAAAGCCTACTAAAGCAACACAATTTCATCCAATTTAACACAATAGGCCAACACGGATGTAAAAGGTTCATTCAAATTATTGTTTTGCTATCACAAAACTCCCAGTAAGCAACCATTGTACCTTCTCCTGTGTGCCTTTTAAGCATTGAAAGATGTTAGGACTGTCTCTAAGCATTGGTAGATGTCCTGGAGAAAAACAACATCAGGCCCTTGAGAGACCAGAAGAGATAATAAAGCATCTTACTATCCACAAATGACATTTCTCACATAGCTTCCATAAAATTATAAAAATAATTCAGAATGGCCCTCTCCTTATTGAGATGAAA